>NC_092810.1:85246149-85546149 GCF_040954645.1 Diabrotica undecimpunctata | reverse complement strand
AATTTTCTATAATTCTCTTCCAATTTCTGTTCCATTTTTTTCATGTCTTCTTTGACTTCTTTTGAATTCTCTTCCAATTTTTTTGTATTCTCTTCCATTTTCTGTTCCATTTTTTTCATGTCTTCTTTGATTTCTTTTGAATTCTCTTCCATTGTCTTGTTCATCTGCATCATTAATGACATCAAAGCTGCCATATTGACATTTTCCTCTCTTTCTGGATTCATTTCTGCAGTATCTTGTGGAACTTGAACTAAACTCTCCTCTTGTATAGGTTGTGTTTCTACTTCCACATCTTCTTCATTCTTTTTGCTTCTTGTACCTTTCTTTCCTTGAGACATTTTGAGACTTTACTTGTTCAAATATAATTAAAAATAAAATCTATAATTTTTTCTTTCTACTGATAATTAATTTACTTATATGAGAGCACTTATCTTCCCAAACTAATTCTTTTAAATAGAGAGCCACCGCGTTGGGTGCCAAATTGTTATGATGTGTTTTTTGTTTGAATGATGAGCAATGAGTATTTTTAATAATATATAGGGTTTTTATCGCGGTTCTCAAAGAATTAGCTTGTAAGTACTTTTTTAAATTATCTTTATTATAACTATTATGAAACACACATATATATCTAACCTAGTCAATGTAAATTTAAAATAAACTATCTTTAAATTGATATTCTTATAAAACTAATTAAATTCTATAGACAATCTAAAATTTAAACAAAACTATCTTCAAAATTGAAATTGTTATGACACTAACTAAATTATATTAACAAAATTTTGTACCTTTCTTTCACTGAATGCCTAAATGAACTGTTTTCCACTATATATATTCTAATCACCACTGAAAGTCTTCGTACTTCGGTTATCCTTGTTTTCTGTGAAATTACTTTTTTCAATTATCAGCTTCTACCAATTTAAGATATATTTTTCTTCACCAGCATCTATACACCACCAACCAAACCAGCAAACAGCATTTATATTTATTCTTCTTTTCAATATACCAATATCCAATTATTATAAGTTGATTTATACTAATCTCCAACCATAATATAATTTAATTTATTCCAATATACCTTTTTTTATCTTCAATAATTATTTGTGTATAATTATAAATGTGCATTAAATTATATGCATAATTTTTAATCTTCATTTAACTCACTATATTAAACTATTGGACTATTTGTACTTGATTCACTGACTCTAACTAACTTTCATAATAAACTGCTTGACTTCTGACTAAAAAACTTAAAAACTTCCATAAACTGCCATCTTGAATCCAAATCACGGGTATTTATATCTTTTTGATATTCCAGAACCATCTCGTAAGATATCATGTTCTAATTTGTTCTATCAAATACTTGTCTGAATTTTCTGGAACAAACCATTTCGCAAACATGGCCATCTCCGGAGATCCAGAGAATTCCATTCTTTTCTATTAATAATTTTGTTTACATTTAGGCTTTTCAGATCAGAATATATAATTAAATTAGTAACTAACACTCTAATTTAATAAAATACACATTTCAAACAATATATTATTATAACCCACTTTATATTCGTAAATATTCTTAAACGTCACTTCAGAGTATAAATATCTGTCAATCTCCGAGAGTATTTTTGGTTGCCTAAGCACATGGCTCACTTATATATATTTACAATATTAAAATACAACTTTTTACAATTATTATATGCTAATTTATTAAAAATGCCCTCACATAAATATATTTTTATTAAATTCTCTAGTATATAACTTATTTAAAACAACCAAATATCTAATATTATGTAGTATATAACTTATAAATTATTTTCTATAAACCCTAATCGTCACAATATATATATATATATATATATATATATATATATATATATATATATATATATATATATATATATATATATATATTTTATGGAATATAAAATCTAGTCCATGTAATATAATTTATTGAACCTAAACCCAAGAAAAACTAATTTTATATTATATATATATATATATATATATATATATATATATATATATATATATATATACATATATATATATATATATATATATATATGTATATATATATATACATATATATATGTATATATATAAAGGTGGTTAGTACAGTGCGTCTGAAACGCACTGTATACTTATGATATCAAACAGCTAGATATATTTATAAAGACTACAATGAAAGCTATACAAATGCAAACGCCTATATGCAAAATTTGCTTTTAATGTTTAAGATTTAAAATATATTTTTTAAGTCAATTATTGTAGTTAGTAAAACAGTTGCGTAATTTAAAGTTTTATGTGCCTGCCGAACTGTTCAACAAGGTAAGTTATTGAATTTAATTTTTTAAAACGTTTTTTTTGCTTTTACACTGGGATGTGCCCATAAAAGTTGTGGTATATTGTTTACGTTTACACAGGATAGATAGACTGTTTAAAAAAACGCGTATTAAAGTACAAGTGGTTGTTCGAATATAAAAGGAAATATGTTGCATGTCACCCTAATTATTAATTAGTTAGAACTTTGCTAATTACATTCACTAATTATGACATCACTCTTAAACTTATTCTTTGTTAGTAAAACTGCATATGTTTATATCTTCACTACATAAAATGTTTAAGACGTGATAAACAAACTAAACTATCAACTTTTTCCAATTACGAATTCTTCATTTCAGTGAAATTGTCACAAATTCATTTTCGCAGTCAGGTTTTGTATATGTTTACGTCTTCAAAATTCTAATTAGACTCAAATCTGGTGAAAGGGGGAACTGGAAGATACATTAGTCAGGTCTGTAGTTAGATAACAGGTGGATAAATAATTTTAAAATAAATTGACAAGAAATTTAGTTATTTTTACTTGCTAAGGAAGTATTATATCGTGAAATGAAATAGTCAATGTAATATTGATTTAATTGTTTATTTATATTATAAATGCAGAAGAGAGCAGCGTTGTAATGTTCACATTAAACTTAAATGTTTGCATAGTGAGGGAAAATGATTTTCTACAAAAGATTCTTATTTAAGCTGAATAACTGTTTTTCTTCTATTATGTCCACGTGTGACCTAACTTTTTCTTTGCTACATAAGCCTATCAATTTATATAACATCACTGATACACACATCCCACACACACACACACACACACACACACACACACACACACACACACACACATATATATACATACACACATAAACATTAGCTTAACTGTAGTAGAGAATATACTACAAAATGGACTGTTGGTGTGGTGAGGGATATGGGGGGTCTGTGACTATGACTAAGCGCCTGATGGTTCTCAGCCGCGTCCTCGAGAAAAGGACTGATGATGAGAATATCAAGACCCATCTTAGGAAACAAAATCAAAACCTAAGATGGAAGAGTGGTTCTTAAAAAATCTAAAGATCGAGGTGGATGCATAAATCCTAACCTTCACGATCGATGAGGTTTCCTACAAAGCAATAAGGCAGCTTTACCTTAAAACCTCCGGCATAATAAGGCAGCTTCAGCAGAACTTACTGTTAGGTTGCTATGAGATAATTCGAAGTACAAGAGCTCTGGGTTTACCAGGGTTAAATAAAAGTTACATAAAGCATTGGTGCGGAGATTATATATTGCCGATCTACCAAAATCTCGAGGATATACTAAAATACTGTCATTAATAAATTTCTCTTTCACGGATTCCAAGATCACATAGTGAGGAGAGTATAAAGGGGGCAATTCTAGGATCAGTATCCATATAATGATTCCGAACACCAGGAAATGGAACAGCTGATGAAGTATTGCAGGATAAATGCACCGCAACTGCTCCTCGGCTGTGATAAGACTACGCACCATCTGACTTTGGAAGCACAATTAACAATGAAAGTGATGATTTATTACTAGAGCTTGTTATGGAATATGGTTTAGACATACTAAATGTATAAAACAACCTAACTTTCGTAACGTCACAATGAAAGGAGGTAATTAATATAACGGTGACCACAAGTCACGTGGCTAAATCTGGGGAAAACCTTCCTCTTAAAGTAATAGGAATGGTGATTCGTCTAAAATAAAAACAGATGAAACAAGCTACACATGCCCAGACTGCATGCTGAGGAAAAGTGTGATACACGCAAAGGTAATGGGTGATAACAGTGTCTGTGCAGGTAGCCAGAGGTTAACAAAGGGGGAATCTAATCTCCTCTCTTGTCATGAATGACAAATTTAAAGGCACAGTCAGAGATAGAATGCAACAGGCTCTGACTGTAGTTACGGAATGTCAAATCTGGAGCTTACATGAGCCCCAGATGTCCAAAATCGTGATGTTTACTAGAAAGAGAATTTGAGATAAATTAGATCCTCTAAGCGTGAATTTTACACATCTGAATCTAGTGAATGAAGTAAAGTATCTTAGGGTAATATTAGATTTAAGGTTTATTTATAATCAGTACATAGGACAATTAACCAAGAAGGCGGTGACTAGGTTATTGATAGTCATATGTAAAAATATAACCAGACATATTACATTGGATTAATATGATGGTGGTAAAACCAACAATTACATATGAAACAGTAAAGCTGCCCCCAAAAACTACCATCCTCAAACTAAACAAGGTGCAAAGACTTGCTTGCTTTGGAATCATATGGGCTCTGAGGGACACACCAACCGCAGCTATGTAGTCACCATCCTACATTCTAAGTTAAAAAAGGAACCATTTAAATCGCTAATACATTACGTTATATTATATTAAAAATTAAAAGCAGCAAAAATTCATTTTAAATGGCAAAACTTTAATTTGGAAAACTCTCAAGATCGTTAAATGTGACACACGGTTCTTCACGGTCCTGTACTGGTGAGAAGAAAGTAAATCACATAAATACAATGCCTCTGTTTCGTCTATTGTTACATAAACTGAAAACTACATTAGGGCAATGCACGTAATCCTTGTTTATTCATTTATTTTCTGTATGCAGATCAAATAGTGCACGAAATGGACATTTAAATTCCGTGATTATATTTAAAAGCTTGTTTTTACACTAGGTACATCTAGTTAACAAGAAATTTACGATCCTGAGATTAAAATATCGGAACTTTTGATTGTAATAATCAGAGAGGAATGAATAATTGTGTAAACTGAGCAAGAAAGAAGAAAACTTGCATTCTTTTTTATAATTCCATGTGAAGCATAAAATAATAAAGTGGACTCTACAGGATAAAACCTTTTATGGAAATAATACTAGATGAACACACAAAGGTAAACAGCCTGATGCGATGTTTAATGTAATGATATACCTATTACAATATTTCAATTATACATTTCTTACATTGATATGTATTTCTTAGTGTTTACGTAAAAAATTTATTTATAATATAAGTAGCTACTCAATCTGAAATTATTTAATTATTAAACAATTTTGTAACTATATTGACTAAGTCTTTCTCTAATAAAAATAAAAGAAATTGGGACAAAATAAATTATTGGGTATCATTCCTATTTCAGAAGCCAACAAGTGAACATCAGGTTTCTACTAACAGTATTTTTAATAAAAACTTGTTAGTTTAATGTGATTAAAACACTGAAAACTTGGTTTTAAAAACTTCCACAAAATTTATTTTAAATTCTTATCACTACAGCTGTTTCGGCTGATTGCCTTTCTCAAGTGATCTGTTTTTGGCATGGGTTTACACTTTATAGTCTCTAATGAAATAAGTTGAGGAGGGGAGAACTGTTTGTCTCAAGCTGGTCATTCAGAATTATATCTGCGTTTTTTAATATGTTGATTTCCATAGATTCTAACAAAGATAGCTTAACGAAGTTTTCAGTGTTTTATTGTTACATAAAATGAATTTCCATCAAGTAACGGTCTTATTTAATGTGATTGTTTATCAAGTAAATATTGGTAAGTCGATATCACAAATAAAATTAGGCCAGTCGTTTCTGGTCATACTTAATATTTTGACATCCAAAATATTAAAATCAAATTATGGCATCATCACAAACAGCATAATCAAATTATGGCAACCTAGCTTCGCTGCAGTAACCAAAATCGCACAGAAAAAATCTATAACAGCAACATCATGTCCCAGTAGAACTCAAGCCGTTGTTATGAACGCTATCCCAGACGTAGATTACATAAATGCAATCGGCGAAATTGTTACCCCCAAAGAAATAACCTTTGCTTCACGTACAGCGTATATGCATCTATCTTTCTTCCGTAACCGTAGTAGATAATCTTCTAAAAAATAATGCGACTATTTCTGTTAGAAATCAAATAATATCTATTCGCAGACTTATCACACCTGCAAAGAGGCTACTACTTTCTAACGTTTGTCCTTCGATCCCGAATGCACTCATACATCAAGCACTTAAAAATGAACTTGGATTACAACTTGCTTCCCCTATCTCGCCTATCCGTTGTAGTTCACCGGAAGACGAATATGCTTACATCTTCAGTTTTCGACACTCAGTCTTTGTGATACGAGATAAAGAATACTTTGAGTTAAATACTTCAATTGTAATCTCATATGAAAATACAAATTATAGGATCTTTATTACTTCGGACAAACTTGAATGCTTTTTATGTAAGCAATCTGGACACACTGCAGACTCCTGCCCTGACCCCCAAGAAATATCTAGCAATCCCTCTCCAAATACAACTTCTAGCCAAATCCTAATTGATCCTCCTTCTAGTATAACTCCTCTTTCAAGCTCCTCAAAAGAAGAAATTTATTTAAATAACCCACCTACTGACATAACAATCCCAAATGAACAGTCTATAACACCATTATCTGTCCCTTCTAACTGTGGCATAAAAAGAACTCATTCCACTGACACAAGTTTTGAATCACCTTCTTTACTGATTACCGCTAGCCCACTAAACCTAAACTCTAATAACACACCAAACACAACAACCTTCGCAACTCCTAAATCGGCTCCCAAAAAGAAAACAAAAACTGATGACAAAGAAATTGCTAAAATTAATCCATCTGCCTATTCAAGTATTGAAAAATTAATTTGTGCTAATCCAGAAAAATTTTCGTTATCAGCATTACAAATAATTGCCTTCCTAGAAAATTCCTTTGGGAGTAGTGACCCTCTCAAAGAAGCTCATAATTTCACCACGAACATTCATTCTCTCCTCGAAGATCTTACACAAATATACCAAACTGTATCCGATAGATCACTTAAAAATCGCATTACAAGAATAACGAAAAAGCTAAAACGCACATTAAATCTTATAGACGCTGATGAACTTACCAACCTTACGTCCAATAATTCATGTGATTCTAACTGCAATGATATCGATCTTTTCCTAAATAAGTTTTTAAATTCACTATTTTACAATGGAACTGCGACGGATACTATCCGCGCCTTGAACACATTCAATATCTTATATCAATTTACCATCCAGATTTTCTTTGTCTCGAAGAGACTAATTTTAATACAACTAATATTCCTCATCCTAAATCCTTTGAAGGATACCACTTCACTAGGACGAACTGCTTCAGGGCTAGTGGAGGTGCATTCCTCCTCCAGAAGAGCTCCTAGTCCTTATATTCCAAATTCCACAGCCGTTTATACTCACAGGAGACTTCAATGCACATAACAGTATGTGGGGTTCTCAATCAACATTTGGACCGGGAAAAGTAGTTGAAAATATTATTAACTGCACAAACTCATGTCTTCTTGACACAGGATCTAATACTCATTTTAATATAAAAATTTCTAATAATTATAATGGGACTGTCTTTGCCAAAAGCTATTGGCGCCTAAATAAAGTTTACTGGCCAGAGTATTCAAAAGCTGTTGACACTCTCTTGCTCGCTCATGATCATCTAATAATCAATGATGTAGACTACTTGTTAACTTCAATAACAGACACTATTCTTTCAGCTGCTAAGCCTCACATTGGCAAAACATCATTCTCTCCAAATCATAAAGCAGTTCCTTGGTGGAACTCTTCTTGTGAAGAGGCGATTCGTCTATCCAAAAAAGCTTTAAATAAGTACCAAGAAATAGAAGCCTTGAAAATCTAATAAATTACAAAAAATTCAAAGCCAAAGCTAAACACGTAGTTAAAAAAAGTAAAAAATCATCCTGGCAAGATTACATATCATCTATCAACAAAAACTCCAATCCTAGGCAAATTTAGAAAAAAATACGAGAAACTCAAGGTCACAAAACTAATAATAAAATTACTCGTTTAATTTCTAATGGTATAGAGATCACTTCACATGAACTTATTCCTAACGCTTTTGCCAAACATTTCGAAGAAAAAAGTTCAGGAATAAAACCAATAATATTACTTTATCTCATCATGACTTATATTCACACAGAAATCATCTGATATCATCTGAATATAGTAGATACCTTAATTCTTCTTTCACTATCCATGAGCTAATATCTGCCTTAGCTAATAGTAGAAACACTGCAGCTAGGCCTGATGATATTCCTTATGCATTCCTGAAGCATTCGCCTAATTATGGTCTTAATAAACTCCTTAATTTATACAATATAATCTGGTAAAAATAGTTTCCATAAATTTCCATCTCAGTGGAGCAAATCTATTTTAATACCAATACTCAAGCCAAATCAGCCAACTATCTTTACACAATCTTACAGGCCCATCTCTCTCACATGCACTATGTGTAAGCTAATGGAAAAATGATCAACAAACGTCTTTTATGGTATTTTGAAAAACACAAGAATATTCCAAAGGAACAATCTGGCTACTAAAGATAGAGCTCCACAAGAGATAATCTGGTAATACTCCAAACCCATATCTCCAACGCAATAAATTGCAAGCAAGATTTGATAGCAACTATCTTTGATATAGAAGGCGCATTTGATACCATCTCTAGAAATGCAATCCTTGACACACTTTTTGAATGTAACCTTACTGGCAACATATACGGATTTATCAAAAACTTCCTCACATCTAGATCGTTCAGGGTTTCTGTCAATAACTTCCATTCTTCTCCACACATCCAACATGATTGAGTTCCTCAAGGTTCAGCTTTAAGCACATCCTTATTCATTCTTCCGATTAGCAAGTTAAGCAATACTGTACTGTCATGGTAAATCCAACGCAACTACTAGTAAAATTCTACAATTAGGACTAAATGACCTACAAAACAAAGTAGGTTCTCTAGGACTTACTCTCTCCCACTCTAAATCCAAAGTTATTAAATTTAGCAGAATAATGAGTTCTTTTGATCCTGAAATCACTTGCAACAACTTCAAATTACCGGTTGTTGATAATTGCAAAATATTAGGGCTGATATTTGATTCAAGATTAACCTGGAAAAAACACATACAGGAACTTAAAGGAGTTTGCCTAAAAAGGTTAAATATAATCAAAACAGTCTCACATTATCATTGGGACACGGAAGAAACTACGTTACTGAAAGTTTACAGATCACTAATCCGCTCCAAGCTCGACTATTGATGTTTCGTCTTTATGTCTGGTACTAAATCAATCTTAAATTTACTAAATACAGTACACAACACGGCTATTCGTCTATGTCTTGGAGCATTCCGTTCTAGTCCGACAGAAAGTCTTTGCTGTGAAGCTAATGAACCTCCTCTATGGCTTAGGCGAGAAAACCTTCTTCTCTCCTATGCTGCTGCAATTTCTTCCAATCTGTCCAATCCAGTATATCATTTAATTACATCATCACACCATCCCCATTACAACTTTCCATGTAACTTAATTATACATCCTATTCCTAGTCTTCTACAACCGTTACTAAAAGATATAAATTTGTCTGAAACCAGAACTCTACCATTCTCCAATAATCCCTATTGGACCAACATACTCCCATATCATGATATTTCCCTCACCAAATTTAACAACGAAGATACCAGAATTAGTACATTAGGAATTCTCTTTCTAGAACTTATAAACAAAAATAAATATAACATAGTTCTTTACACTGACGCATCAAAGACTGAAAGTGGTGTTAGATATTCTGTAACCACTGTACAACAGCCTATCGAACTCTCTAAAATTTCTCTTTGGTGTAGTATCCACACTGGTGAACTACTAGCTATCTCACATGCTTTCAAATATGCCCAACAATCTACATAGCCATATGTTCTGATTCACTTTCCTCTATACACTCCTCTATACACAAACTTATTTGTAATTGGTCGCTATTCTAACTTATTTATAAATTCAATTATTTTTGTTAAAAAAAGTTTTTCAATATTACTAAATTTAGAGAAACATTCGTTGGATACTTTTTTAAAATAGTTTTTAAGATGTTTAGCAGTTCAGATTTACTAACAAAACTAATTTTATTTGGTGAGTTAAAATTTATTTTTCTAGTTTCACTTTGTAAGATTTTTTGTATTTTTTTTAGAAGCTCTTGATAAAGATTGTAAACACAATTGAAAGCTTGACATAAAGAATAGTTTATCAATAGCCCATTTTATTGACTCCAACCCATAAAAAACATATTTTTCTCTTCTTTTCTTTTCTCTCTTTTCTTTCTCTTTTCCTTTATCCATAAGTGAGGTCGGCTTCCCTAATTACATTTCTCCATAAGTTTCTATCTTATATTAATCCCGTTTACCAACATGTTCCGCCTAAATGCCTCTCTTCTGGTTTCCTCAGGTTTGCTCCTTTCAGGAACCCGCAGATTAACTAAAATTTGTATTGGTTTATCAACTTCTTGATGTTGAACATTACCTGGGTTGGTTGGTTGAATTAATCTATGCTGTCTCATTTTATCATCGATTGGTGCCACTCCTAGACTTTCTCTAATATACTCATCCTTAATTTTATATTTTTTATCACTCCACTCATTCATCTAAGCATTCTCATTTCCGGCCCATGCATTCGTTGTTCTTCTTTCTTTTTAACTGCCAATTTTCAGTTCCGTACATCATCATTATGGCTTTTTTCACACACACCACCCACTTCATTCCAAATCTCCATTTAAGCCTAATTCTATTGCATGTATCTTTATCTATTATTCCATCCTAGGTACTTAAAACTATTACTTTTCACAATCATTTCACCATTCAAAAATATCATTCTATTTGTGCTAACTCCATCTTTAAATGAACATTCCAAATACTCTGTTTTGTCCTACTACGTTTTAAACCTATTTCCTCAAAAGTTTGTCTTCACTGTTCTAGTTTTTGTTTTTTCGCTTTCGCTATTTCCTATTAATACTACATATCAGCATACGTTAAGCATCAGGAAAGGTTGTCGTATCATGCCTGATACAAAAATATATAATGAGAATAAATAAGGAATAATTACCGAGCCTTGGTGCAATCCTACTTTCAGTTGAAATTAATCAGTCTCTCTCACACCTGTCCTAACATTAGTTGTTATTTCCTCATACATGTCTCTCACAATCTTTACATATTCATATAAAGATTTATCTTTAGATTTGTCTTTAGCTTCTTTATCAAACACAAATTTCATTGACATTATTCTGGTTGTTACAACTTCTACTACGTTATCTTTTGTACTCCCCTTCTGTTAGACACATCTACTAACTCCACATTCTTACCTGGAAGACTTCCAAGATTCTTGAGGAACTGTATCATATGCTTTCTAAAGATTAATAAATACTATATAAGCGTTTGTTTCTTTATTCCTGTATTTTTCTATTAACTGCTTTATAATAAAAATTATATTTGTTTTTGATATGTCTTTCATAAAGCCTAACTGATTATCGGATATTTCGGTTTTTTCACGTATTCGTCTATCAATAATTACTCTCTCCCATATTTTCATGGTATGTCTAAGTAGTTTTATAGTATATACTGCTTCTCCATTCGTCTGTCATTTGGTCTGTTCGCTTTTCCTTTCTTTATCTTTTGGAGTGATTGAACCACTTTCTGGTTTGTTATTTAAGTGACCACTGCTGTTACTGTCTCTATTAACTCAACTAGTTTTCTATCAAATTCTTCATTTAACAAACTGTCAAAGTACTTTTTCTATCTCTTTTTGACATCCTTTTTGTGAATTAGTATTTTATTATTTTCATTTTAGATACATCTAGCTAATCTGATTCAAATATTTTGCTTTCTTTTGTCTATGTTAGGCTATTTTATATATATATATATATATATATATATATATATATATATATATATATATATATATATATATATATATATATATATATATATATATATATATATTTGTTTCTTTTTGCCTGGTATCAAGTTGATCATCTAGATTTGTAGACGCTTCTGCCTTAGCTTATGCTACTGCTACTTTGGCTTCTTTTTTGGCAACGTATAGTTTTAAAGATATGTATCCGATTTATTGTTTTTGCCACTGTTTATATACTTTTTTCTTCTCTTTTATTTTTTCTTGAACTCTTCATTATTGATACTGACCATATTTCTCCAAATTGTGGCAGGAATTCCTTTCATATTCCACATTTTTTCCGTTATTTTCTCTGTGAATAGATTTTCTTTGTCATCTCTTAACCACTTGATTTGTGTCATCCACCACTTGATTTTTTGTGGTCCTCTCCGATATTATGGTCTAGTTTAGCTTTTTACATTAATGTCCAGCACAAGCAACTTATGTTGTTGGTTTACTGTCTTACTAAGTGTTACCTTGCAGTCCTTACATTCATGTATATCTTTATTTCTTGTCATGAAATAATCTATTTGGGATTTCCACTTTTGAAAAAAAATGTTAAACTTATACCCATACACATATACACACAACATTCAATGCTTCTTTATCAAACATAAATTTCATTGACACTCGTTGTTACAACTTCTACTACGTTATCTTTTATTTTACTATCAGCAATTATACCGACTTTATTCCTAGTGTTGTGAAATTTATTTAACTGCTATGTCTTTATTTAATTTATAATGTCTTTATTAAAAGGTTCTTATTTTAATTTATTAAAAAGCACGATAATTTATATAAGTTTATTTAACCACTTAATAATACATAATTTATTTTAGGCGAACGTAACAATTAAAATCGCGAGCGCTTATTCAAAATTAACTGATCCTCCAATTACAGTTCGGTTATTATATATGACGTCCTGTTATTCGAGAACGGCGGCGATCTCCCCAGAAGCTCAGACCGGTTTTATTTCGGCCTACCTGGAAACCTCGAATCGGATGATTCATCATAATTTGGGTCTAGATCCTTCGCCGAAATTTCTACAACAGAACAGAATTAGTCATAATATATTTACAGTTATTTTAGGCCATGATATTTATCGTAACACTAGTATTACTTTTTCCTACATATCATAGTTTGTATCACTTACCTAGTTCTTTTGCCTTTTGTACTGCAAACAATTTGTACTCTCCATCTTTTAGGCGCATCTACTAACTCCACATTCTTGCCTGAAAGACTTCCAAGATTCCGAGGTCCTATCCTAATGTTTCTAACCTATAATGGTATACCCCCTGAAATAGCCCTCACCTGGAAATCCGAACGGAGACTCAGTTTGCCTCTGTAACAATTTTATCTGAAGAGATGCTCTCATTTCAGTATAATTTTTATTATATTGGGAAAGGTCTTTTTATATTGTAATGATTATTTTGCCTACCTCATACGGTATTACTATAAGGGGTTGAAAATTGGGGACATAAATTATGGGGCTAGAGATAGGGTAAGCAAAACAAACCGAAACGTTGCGAACGGCTACTCAGGGTTTCTCTGGAGAGCTGGATCGTTGATAAGTGAATAACAAGATGGGATTGGATTGGGGCAACTACAAGCAGTAAAGCAGAAGGGGTACTTACATGAATCTCCTAGATAAACACAATACAAGAAGGTTCTCAAGCTATTTAAAATGGACGCCGCTTAGAAGTATCTTCCTGCTGGATGAAAGAAAAGGCTCTTCCTTCCTAAAAAACACAAAAACTTTTTTAAAAGAAATAAACACAATGGTTTAGGCCCAAAAATTTTATATTTATTGTTATCTCACCACAAACAGTTACAACTATAAATAGTACAAAAATACTATATAAATAGTTACAAAAATAATTACAAAATAACAAAAAAACAAACTTACTATGTTACTATCCGTTTACAAACTCTAGAAGTTGGAGATACTATAAGAAGTTACAATTGTTACTAGGCTATATTTTGTAGCAGAAACAAATTATTACAAATGAAAAATATCTTTTTAAATTAAACTATGCATAGAGTTTAACCTTCTTTAAAAAAAAACAAAACAAAATCTCAAATATGATTAGGTATGTATCAACTGTCAAAAAAAAATAAAGCTAACTGTCATATGTCAATACTAAATTCTAAACTTTGGGAATAATTAATATGACAGCTTAACCGACACCCTAACATTTGTAATTTTAATTATTACAATTTCTTAACCTGTTAAGGAAGCAATAATTATTTATGGCAAATGTCTATTTTTACTTTAAAAGTTCAACAAAAAAAAGTTACCTGGATTTCACTAAATGTTAATTTTATATCTTTAAAATTTCTGAGCTTGGAACTGGACTTACACTGCAAACACAAACAAAAGCATCTCCAAACTGCAACGATAGTCTGAAATGGCTTAGGACAAGCAAAATGAGGCTGGAAGCTCACTACGATACAAACTTTGAAAACTTGGCTTCTTAAAAACCCAAACATAACTGGAACGCAACTGGACACAATGGAAACATTGGTTATCCTTCAAAGTTGTTGTAAACGCCGTTTTACAAATATCTCAGATGAGAGACGGCTTAAAAATAAAACAGTGACTACTCTTATCAAAATTGACACATTACATTGAGTATAATTCACTTTTTCACAACAAATTTGCCGGTTTTTTAAACGCCGACCCACACCGCGTGTTGTCTCTTCCAAAATTTTCCTAAACCTACTTAACTTCACTTACTGCACAATTAACTTCTACAATACTACAGATTTTCCCTTGATAAAAGACGAAAAACCAAAAACTTACGAATTTGAAGAAAAATTCGGACTCCAATAAAACTAAACGCCTTTAACAGCGGCCGGCCTTACCGAGAGTGAGTAATTTTTAAAAATCATTCGCTCAACTGGGTATAAACAAAATATATATGGTTAAATTCCTATTTATTTGACGCCCATAATATCCTAAAGTGGCTCTCGATCAAAGAATACCGAAGAAATACCCATCTGTGATATGTAAACAAACTTTAAAATGTGTTTATTATTAATTCCAGCGATGCAAAAAGATTGAAAATACTTTTTGGTGTTTTAACATATACAAGATTATTTGAAATGCTACAATATTATAGCCTGAAAAGATTTTCGGACGTTTAATGCCTGAGTGCCTGTTCTATTCACATCATATCCTGCACGATTTATATATATATATATATATATATATATATATATATATATATATATATATATATATATATATATAAAATTCTTTCCTTTTAAAATAATGTACATATTAAAATTTATTTATTTTACCAGTTTTATAATTTGAAAAGATGCTTTAAAACTAAAATATTCCGAAGACTCGCCTAGTTAACCGACTTTAATGTTTCAAAATGCGTTTGAAAGTTTAAGCCTTTCTTTCTGAGCAAAAGAAAATTCGACTCTTCGATCTAAAATGTTTATTTTGGGCCCAGCAAAATTTTCAAAATTTGCAATTTTTTTGCAGACCCTGGATAGCAAAATTATTATGTAAAAACTAATAAACCGATCCTAACAAAATTTAAAACATATGTCAGTTTTATTATAAAGTTTTTTAGATGGAATATGAAAGCCGTAAGATATTTCTAAGGTTACGAAAAACTCAATTTTTGCACTTGTTTTCAATTATTGCTATTTTTTAAACAATAAACAATAAATTCTCAATTTCTAGCTAGTCAAATGTTATGTAAATTTGAAAATCGAAACTTTTAATTTCTACAATTTTTTTTGTACGGGTTCTCTGAGTTATAGGCGAGAATATGGGCACAAAAAGCAAAAATTCTCTATTTTTTTCAGATTTTGTTAAATAAAAACTTAAACACAAGGTTTGCGACTGGCGCATATTGTGATTATTGATACAGTAGTATTGATACATTGATGTATTGATACCTGAAGTGATTCCAGTAACAAAATATACTCCTATGAAAAACAGATCCCGCCTGGACTATAATGGGATTGACGGACTTACTGTAGAATACCGAACGGGCATGTTATTCATCACTCATTATTCACATTATAAATTCGATCAGGTGATTACCTTAATTATTCATATCGTAGAAAAGTAACTACGATATTATCGCTCAGTGGATGATAATATATTTAAATGAAACAAAATGTTCAAAAGCTCATTCTGTATTCCCAAGTAACTATTATCTTCAAACAAAATTTCATACAATTTACCTTAAGGGAATAAATAAATCACAATAACTCAGTTTTACTTGCTATAATTATCCAAAGATAAAACTGTTACTGTTACAGTTACATCTATATGAAATATAATAAATAAATAAAAAACGAATAAAATCCATGAGTAACTAATAAATCCAGCAAAAAGAATTCTATAAACAGAATCTACCAAAGACAGATGCACAGATTTAGTACAAAAATGAACTATATATAATACTTCTTCTTCTTAGAAAGCTATATTAATGAATGTTAGCTACCATATAGCGATCATCACCTTATTAATCGCTATATGGGAAAGGGGGTCAATTGTTTGTACATACCACAATCACAATTTTTTTCTATTCTTCAACAGGAGATGTATCAAAAAACTTATCAGATAATTCCATAACGTCATTTTATTTGAAACTGACATTTTTTGCACCATCGAAATTTTTAATTGCAGCACAAATCAGTTCAATCGGATTTAGATCGGCATGGTAAGGTGACAGTCGTCAGACCTTATGTTCAAAACTAATAATATGTTTATGTACTTTAATCAACTCATATAACTCTAAACGAAGTACGTCATCATTGTATGCTATATATATTTTTTTTTTTTCGTAAGCCATAGGAAATTATGCAACTACTGCAAACTAAGTAAAAATAGCGACAAAACCCAACCTTAGATATGTAATTGCGTTAAAGGGAAAAATATAAAAAAGTATAATCTATAAAAGTATAAAAGGTAAAAACTGTACCTACGCATTTTGTATAATAATATGCTGAAGTTAATAATTTTACGCACTGTCAAAAATGTATATATTTCAATATTACAGTTATCCATATCCAATTAATACATAAAAGCAATAAACAGATGCATACTATTAAAACCTATTTCATACTCTGATTACCAGGCAGTTGATAAATTAAGCACCAAAAATAATACCACGACATCGAACATCTGTTCATCTGTTGTCTTTTTATTGCTTTCTTAATTTTTTAACTAACGCTGCTCCGATGGCAGCAAATAACCGACAGACACATTTTCACCGTAACTTCTGGTAGACATACGTTTACAAACTTCGTGTTCTTGAAACTTTAGATGACTATATACGTCAGCAAGTTCTTGTTTCTGTCGTTGAAGCTTCGAGGATATCCTGTTGCTTGACCTTTTTTATGAATCACTTTAATAAAGCTGTTTTGTGTATTGGAACAGAATTTTGTTAATATAAACTTTAATTATCGTACAATAAAACTAATCAATAACTTTAATTTTTAATTAACATATCAACTGAATTAGTAATTTACTTCGTTATTTTATATTGTAATTATTGTATTTTGTCCTCCCGCTAATAACCCTCCATGTCTTTTTTGTCTACTTGTGACTGTTGAATTATGTAAAAAAGTTTTATCCTTGGAAATGCAGTCAATTGATTTGGACTGATAAGTAAAATATTTATTTATTTAAAATGATATTTAGTGTAGTTTAAAACTGTATTATGTATTATTGTATTAAAAAGTGTGGAAACCACTTATGGAATAAAATTGTTTGTGTCCTTATTTTAGAAAATAATAAAAAACGTTGAGATACCTTAACTTTTTAATTTAAATGTGCGCTTTTTAAAATAAATTTGAATCTACAAGGTGATCCATGCAAGTCTGGCATAGTCCATAATCTGTATTTTAAATGAAACACCCTGTATATTCATATGTTTTTAAAAACTCCTTAACAACCTGATCTCAACAAACTATCTCATGTAGGGTCTATTATGAATAATACAAGGTAAAATTTTGAAATTAAGTGTAATTTTCTTCAAGACAATTAATTCATATGATACCCTAACACAGTCTCCTATAAAACTCGTCCCGAACTTTGTTTAAAGTTTGAGGTGATATATTCCGCATTTCTGTAGTTGTCCTTTCTTTGAGGTCTTCAATGCTAGTTGTGTTGCATACACTTTGTTCTTGAGATAACCCCACAGTAAAAAATCCAAAGGCGTAAGATCTGGCGACTTAGCTAACCACTCAATAGTACCCCTTCGTCCAATTCATTTATTGAAGAAGATTTTATTCAAGTAATTTCTCACCATTAAAGAATAATGGGGTGTTGCACCGTCCTGCTGGAACCAGACAGTTTCATGCGGTAGGGTCGGATCAATTGGATTGGGATATAAGTTAGACAACTGAGGAAGAACATCGTCTCTTAGCATGCTTAAATATTTTTCTGCTGTCAAATTACCATCTACAAATATAGGACCAATAAGATGATCTGTGATGATATGAGTGTGTGTCTGACACATCCAATGAGGATTCTCCGCTGATCAATATCTACAGTTTTGTCGGTTTACCTCTCCGTTCAATATAAATGTTAATTCATCAGAAAAAAAATTGTGCCAAGAGCTATTTCATTTGTGTTCATTTTATCCATCATACTTTCGTAGAAATCCATTCTACGATCTGGATCGTCTTTTGTTAGCTCCTGCACAAAAGTCAATTTATATGGATGAAGTTTTTCTTCATGGAGATATCTTAGGACAGTTGTGTGACTGACATTATTTTGACGTGCAATTTGACGTGAGCTTGATCTTGGATTCTCTGCGACACTTAACAAAATACTTATCCACTTTCACCTCATCTTATCTGAATTGTGCATAAATTTTAGATACAGCACCTTGTACAATATTAGGCAACTGAGGATACCTCTGATTAAATAAGTTTGCCACTTCAACTTGACTTCTACAATTCTCCCCGTAACCGATCATTAAAATCTCAATTCGGTGGGTCTCAGTTAGATATTTCATTTTTATTTTTGCAAGAAATTAGCTTTTAATTAGCAAT
Source organism: Diabrotica undecimpunctata (assembly GCF_040954645.1). NCBI lineage: Eukaryota > Metazoa > Arthropoda > Insecta > Coleoptera > Chrysomelidae > Diabrotica > Diabrotica undecimpunctata. The sequence goes on along the minus strand of NC_092810.1, from coordinate 85,527,021 downwards.
TTATTATTTTAATGTAAAATGTCAACACACCAACAACTGATTGATAACAATCTGCATTATTTACCGATTTAGTTTAATTAGAAGACTATCTAGACAATTTTTACCTATCCATGACAAAAAATGTTAACACAGTTACTAAACAGAAATTTTCACCAATATACTGACACAGAGTAGAAGTGTATTGTCTGTATTTAGCTAATTTAAAATAATACCATAACATGTGATAAATTATTAATTTCAAAATTTCACCTTGTATTATTCATTATAGACCCTACCTGATATAGTTTGTTGAAATCAGGTTGTTAAGAATCTTTTAAAAACATAAAAATATACAGGGTGTTTCATTAAAAATAAGGATTATGAACTATGCCAGACTTGAATGGATCACCCTGTACATTGAAATTTATATTTAAAAAGCGCACATTTAAATTTAAAAATTAACGTGTCCCAGAGTTTTTTATTATTGAAGTTATACTACTATACGCGCGCTCCACGTTGGAAATTTGTATGGGAGTGAATCTGTGAAATCATTACATATGTAAGATAATGAGTAAGAGAGAGACAGAAGATATATTTTCTCTCTCTTTCTCTCTCGAATATAAAAATGTTCCTTTTGTATATATAATTTAATATATATATATATATATTATATAAAGATATATATACATATAATAAAATATTTATTAATATTATTATTAATGTGATATGTTTTGTATTATTTATTAAATGTTCATAATTATATTAGTGTTTTGTATTTCAAAATAATAATCTCAATAAATCACTGTATGATCCAGAACTGTCAATTTTGAAATACATTTGTGTCATGTCCTCGGTAGTATAGTAGTCAGTATCCCCGCCTGTCACGCGGGAGACCGGGGTTCGATTCCCAGTCGGGGAGGACTTTTTTAATTAATATTATTACATTATTGTTATTTTTAAATACTTATGGATATTGCATTTTAATTTGTATTGTATTATTATATGGAATTATGTTGCACTGTATTGTAGTGTATTTTTTTATGTATATTATTGTCATTTTTAAATACTTATGAATATTGCAGTTTAATTTGTACTGTATTATTATATTAATAACAAAATAAACAATGAATTTTACTGCAGATTATGTGTAAAAAAATTTTTACATTCAACTCCTTTCATACATATATGAAAATAAAAATATACATTTTCATCACAATATTGATTCAATCCTTCATTGTTAGTAAGTTGATATTAATTCTGTTTCTCTTTCTGCTATGTCTTACCTATATAATTACATATGTAATGATTGTGCAGATTGACTCCCAAATAAATTTGTAACGGCGAATGCGTGTATAGAAGTGTAACTTCCACCGGCAGTCCCACTGGACTGCCACACCCGTTTTTTTTTTCTATAATAAGGACACAAACAATTTTATTCCATAAATGGTTTCCACACTGTATTTAATTTTTATGCATTTTAAATTCTTTATGTTCAACAGTTCAACATAGTGATAGCAAATTCAGTGTACAAAAGATTAGGGACATACTTTACTTACCTGACAGAAAGAGTTAAAAAACTGGATAACTTCAATATAGTGTATTCTATTTTATATGGTTCCTGTTCAGAAGTGTATGTCGGTCAAACCAACCAGAAACTCTCAAAAAGAATAGCTTTGCACAATAGTGATGTTGTGAGGAGACCTACTAGTACAGCTTTTAGCCAACATATTAAGGATACTGGACACATTGCTAACTATGAAAATGTGGAAGTACTAAAAAGGGTTGACAACCAATTTAAGAGAAATTTCATAGAAATGTGCTACATCCATAACTGCAGCTCTTCTATGAACTGTAAGAAAGATGTTGAAAACTTAAGTTGTATTTATTATTTTTTGCTTCAGCAGGACTTGACAAGATGTAATAGGTTGAAAAATGGAGGTAACTTATCATAACATACACAGATGACGCACTTGAGAGCAGACTTCATTTCCCTGCTATTTTGGTTCTTTAAAAGATTTTTTCCAATTTTCATGTTATTGCATGAGGTGCAGATGTAAATATAACCTTGTTACATATGACATCTAGATATTGACAGAAATCAGAAACATTGTCATCAAAAAAGAAAAAAAATTCTTCTTTTCTACCTTAAACATGAAGATGCGGTTTTATGTTGGGTTTTAGATGTTTTTGTGTTGTATTTGTAAAAATACCCTTCTGTGTTGTAATGTTTTTATTGAAAATTTTAAATGTATTTTTTAATATTTTTAACATATTTATGACAGTGTTCTTCACCACTAGGACCAACTGAAAATTTTCAATGTAGGTTTTTAAATGGTAACTTCTACCATTTGTACTAAATAAGTTTTCCATTTAGGTGCTGATGAAGGTGACAGCCTATCACCGAAAATTTCACATTTAGAATAAAGTTCTACACCAAACTGGCTTATACCATCTCTAGCCGATCCTTGATTTGACGCTTTCCCGAAAGTTACCTACCAAAGAATTATATATATATATATATATATATATATATATATATATATATATATATATATATATATACAAAACTCAAATATTTGGGTGTGCAGCGGAAGATAGGACAAAGAAGTACTCTTTTTAGTTAACCAAGCTTTCGCAAATCTTTATTTGCATCATCAGGGTGCTACAATAAACAAAATTAGTACAAAATACAGAAAAGAATTATTTTGCATCTTACACTAATTGAGGTTAGTTGTCGTGATGTTTATTAAATGAAATGTGCAACTCATTTGATCCCTACAAATGATGGCGAAAACTATCCAAAATTGTTTTTAAAAAAACGTTCTTTAACAAATACATATTTAAAACACTTTAAAACACATATACAAGAACACTCAAATAAAATTATGTTAAAATAATTACAGAACATGTCATAATATAAAATTTAAGTTATAAACATTCTTATCAGAAACAAAAGAATTGGTTGTGAATTCGTTACTGCCAACTTAAAACGATAGAACGTTAGATCTTAATGATAACAATGTAAAGGTAATAGTATACCTGATAGACGCTGAACTTCTTGAAACAGAAAAAGTAAAAAGACTTATATTAGAAGAAGTAGGAGAGGTACTGTATATCTCATATATAATGAAACTTATATTGTTGATGATGAATTGTCTGTGTTAGTAGATTCAAATATATGAGATATACAGTACCCAGTATAATTCATTATATATGAGATATACAGTACCTCTCCTACTTCTTCTAATATAAGTCTTTTTACCTTTTCTGTTTCAAGAAGTTCAGCGTCTATCAGGTATACTATTACCTTTACATTGTTATCATTAAGATCTAACGTTCTATCGTTTTAAGTTGGCAGTAACGAATTCACAACCAATTCTTTTGTTTCTGATAAGAATGTTTATAACCTAAATTTTATATTATGACATGTTCTGTAATTATTTTAACATAATTTTATTTAAGTGTTCTTGTATATGTGTTTTAAAGTGTTTTAAATATGTATTTGTTAAAGAACGTTTTTTTAAAAACAATTTTGGATAGTTTTCGCCATCATTTGTAGGGATCAAATGAGTTGCACATTTCATTAAATAAACATCACGACAACTAACCTCAATTAGTGTAAGATGCAAAATAATTCTTTTCTGTATTTTGTACTAATTTTGTTTATTGTAGCACCCTGATGATGCAAATAAAGATTTGCGAAAGCTTGGTTAACTAAAAAGAGTACTTCTTTGTCCTATCTCCCGCTGCACACCCAAATATTTGAGTTTTGTATTCTATTTGATCAGCGTTGATGACAAGCGTTTATCGCTTTTTCAGTATATATATATATATATATATATATATATATATATATATATATATATATATATATATATATATATATATACTGAAAAAGCGATAAACGCTTGTCATCAACGCTGATCAAATAGAATACAAAACTCAAATATTTGGATAAGAACTGGATAAGAAATCTACTAGAAACCACATTCAGGAGTAAAAGAAAACAAATAAAAAGGAAAGAGAACATAAATAGAAAACAGAAAGAAATAATTAAAATTTATAAACTAAGGAAAAACGCAACGAAAATAAGATACACAGAGGACCTAGACAAATAGATGGACAATGAACCTGAAACAACAGAAACAATACAAGAATAATGGGAAAGATTTAAAAATGCGATGATCAAAACAGCTAATCAATATATGGAACCACAAAAAACAATAACAGAGGGAAACGAACATCTTGGTGAAACGAAGAAGTGAAAAAAGAAATGAAAGAAAAGAAGAAATTATGGAAACAATACTTACAGGACAACACAACAAAAATATGAAAATTATAAAAGACAAAGAACAAAAGTTAAAGAGATAGTTGAGAAAAAAAAAGAAAAGTTCGGAGAAAAAATAGAAGCAAACAGCACAAAAAACGTAAGATTATTTTATAGAATACTAAAAAACCTAAGAAGCAGCAAAGAAACAAAACTGAAACAAATAATAAACAAGGAAGCAACAATAATAAACAATCATAAGAAAATAATAGAAAGATACAGGGAACATTTCGAGCTGATACTGAATGGAAATCAAGGGAATACAATGGAAACAGAAAACCACATCAATAGAGGATCCATGAGAAATACGGAAAACCCAGAAACTATAGAAAAAGGAGAACTGGAAGAAGCAATAAGAAAGATAAAGATTAGAAAAGCACAGGAAGCGATGAAGTTAACACTATAAATGCTAAAATATATAGGAGTAAAAGCAAAAGAAAAATTATTATACATATATAACCTAATATGGAAGAGAAAAATAATACCCAGAGAATGGCCAAATGCAATAATTAAACCTATACACAAGAAAGGAAACACAAGAGACTGTAAGAACTATAAAAGTATATCACTACTATGTGTAGCAGCAAAAGTATACGAATCCATAATAAAAATAAAAATCAGAACAGAAATAGAACACAAATTAGAGGACGTACAAAGTGGATTCAGGAAAAGACATAACAGAAATGACCATATATTCACCATGAAACAAGTAATAGAAAAGGCATTAAAGTAAAACAGAGCTTTATAGACATGGAAAAGCATTCGACTCAATAAAAAGGAAAAAAATGAAATAAGAATGCTAAATGTGCAGTCAGAACTATTTGAAACAAGTCAAGGAGTGAGATAAGGGAGAAGTCTCAGTTCAGTGCTATTCGTAAATGTAATAGATGAGATAGTGAAAGAATGCAAGAACACTTTCAAGAAATATTACATCATCAGTTGGAACAGAATGCAAACGATAAACGCTGAGATGTGTATATTTGCAGACAACATAGTACTAGCAGCAAGTAAATACAACTTCAATGTAAACAAAGAGAAAATTCAGATAATGAAAATAACAAGGAAACAAGAAACGGAAGATCAAATTTATAGAAGTGATGATAAATCAACCACAAATGGCAGCCAATAGAAAAGAATGGAGAAAGTTCATTAAGAGCAAGACGCGTCTCTCTACATCTTAGAAGAGGACGGCCCAACACCGAAAGGTAACAATGGGTCTACTGATTAAGTAAGTAAGTAAGAATAGGTATGTGCAATGCCTTTCAAAAGATACGTGGGGAATGGACTTTTGGCTAGCACTGTATAATTAAATAGAGAGACTATTTTATTCAGATAACAAATTTTTCTATTACCCATATAGTAAAAAAATCTTCAATGAAGGTACATCAGTCATCCAGTGTTGTTCTTGAGGTAGTCATTCGTTATTCTTTCTATATTTTTTTGCTTGCGTTGGCGATCTCTGGAATTATTTATCAAAAAATATATAGGATATTTTTTAATAACGCAATACGTAGAATGTATTGCCTATACACTGGGTTCGATATTTCTGTATATTTTACACTGAAAATTATAGATCTTGAAAATAATATATAGGTAAATTATATTCTGTTTCTACACTTATAGACAAACACAGACTAAATTTCGATAAAATTACCTACATTAATTTTTAATATAACTTCGGTCAATGTTTTGTTTGGCTTGGTAGGTGTGGTACAAGGGTTAAAGTATGGTTTGGGGAAAAATGTTTTCAAGAAAGTTTATTTTAAGAGAATTATGTAATAAAACATTAGTGTAATATAGTTTAATACGGACTGTTGTATATCTTTATTATTATTACTTTCAGTAATACAGTATCATCAAAGAATATAGACGCATATGCCTATACCTACCTATATTCTTTGGTATCATCATCATCACCTAATCTAAAGTGCCTCTATCTCTGCCCTGAGACCTTGTGCCGTCTGTCCCACGTCGTAGTTCTGTCAGGACTTCTGCCATGAGCTATTTAGTCTCATGACAATTAGCACAAAACGTCAGGGGAGTGCCACATATTTAAAGTTATAGAGAGGATTAGAAAGTATCTTTTATATTAAGAAAATTATTTTATTTCAGTGAATGTCAAAATAGATTTTAAATGTGTATCTGATTGGTTATTTTGATTTTTTATTTAAAATCCTTTTTTGGTTTCAAAAAATGTGCATCAAAATCCTAAATTTTGGAGAGATATTTATGTTCCGTACATGTTGAAGAGTGTTTCTACCGCTACAGCAGTTGAGCGACGATGTTTTAATGCTGAAAACCTTAGGCTATGGCTCCACGAGCGACAGATTGTCGCTAGCAGTAGCAGTAAAATTATGGCGGCAGTAAAGCAGTAAAATCATGGCTCCACGAGCGACAGTTTACAGCGCGCATATCGCCGCGTTTTGGTCTTGTAGTGGCTCCATGAGCGTTAATATGACGCAGCTACAATCAGTGGTATCTTGTCCGTTTATATAATGTCCGTGTATATAGCAGATAAAATAAATAAATAAGTAAAATAAATTCACACCGATAATACAATAATATAGTATGGATAATCTATCATTTCAACAAAAGATTGCTTTAATATTGGTATTGCGCCGTCGACGTAGGGTTAAAAAATAACGGAAATGGTTTAATTTTTTATTAAATGAAATAGAAGATGTCATACGAAAACAGGATACATCAATGCGTGATAGCCTAAGCCCAGAAGAAAAATTAGCAATTACCTATTTAAAGTAAGATTTCAAATTACATATTTTATAATCCTATACATGTATCCACCTAAAAATAAACAAAAACAAAATATTTAACTATTTAACTTTCATTAGAATAAAAAGGGGCCGCCACCACTTCTTACCTCTGCGTATTCTGTAATTAGCTACTGAATTATCAAGTAGATCGACGGCTCCCATATGTCGATTATATTCATATTCATATCTAACTTGCTTTTTTGTTACAATAATTAAAAAAATTCTGATGCGACATAAAATCTGCTTTGTTGCATTCTTTTATTTATGAATTTTACGCCAAGCTATCGAGAACGAAACATTAGTACTGAAGGATACTAAAATTTTACTATAAACAATAATTATTAAAATTTTATTTATATGACATGATTAGACAACCACTTATATAGAAATGAATCACCAGTTCGAAGAAGGAAATCCAAAAAATAGATTTTCGTGAAATCAATAAAACTGTTTATTCTCTCTATTCAACTTTTTCTTGTTTAATAATGGCATCTATTATAAAGTCCAGTTTGATACGGTTAATTGGAATTAAAAAAAAATCATCCATTGATTTTTGTTATCTAGAATACCGATAAAGAAAATATTGGATTTATTTCTTTCTTAGAACTTATAATTTTTTGTTATGATTTGAGACACAAAATTGTATGAAAAAACTTTAAAGTAATTTATAAAAACAAAGAAACAACTTAACAAACACAGAGAAATAAACAAACAAGAACAAAAATATCCGATTAAATGGCAATTACCGCTACAAGCGACAAATTACTGCTAGTGGAGCCACAAACGCGCTGCAAATTACTGCTAAAAAATAGGTCCGGATCTATTCGAACGCGACACGACCTTGACGACGCGTCTCGTTCTCGAAACGAAGCGACAATCTACAGCGCGTGGAGCCACTCAGTATCACTGCTGTTGTTTTCATTTATCAAGCTACATTTTACTGCTACTGCTAGCGACAATCTGTCGCTTGTGGAGCCATAGCCTTAGAAGCCCATTGACTAGTTTTCTGCTAGAGAACTGTTCCAATACATCAATTTGTCAACTTACATCTCTACAAAACGTTCCAATCCACTTTCCATGAGACTGCGTGAAACTCGGAATCTATTACCCATATAATTTAAATTTCTTCATCTTTAATGAGAGCAACAATAGATATAACAGTTTCTGCAGTTGGAGACATCTTGAAATTAGTAATAATTGACAAGTAATATAACAATAAGCACTACAAAAAAACGGCGCGTGTCCTTGGGGAGTGCCAACAGAAGTGAATATTTCTTAGAGCGCGTTATTAATTATACGTGGGTTAATGAAATTTTGCTTATTACAGAATTGTTACTATTTTTTTTTCTAATAACACCACACATTCATTCTTTAAAATTTAAAAAATCTTATTTTTTTTTAATTTTGATTAATGATTTTAGTAATTTTCAAAATTTGTTAAATATAGTATAGAATTTATTCATATTTATACTTTCAGTATTATCTTTTTATGTTTAACTACTTTATTTTGATCATCAATATATTTCATTATAATGGATTAAAAAAAAAATCTGCTCAGTTTAAAATCGAACTCCAGTCAATCGCGTGAAAAGTAAAAAACGTAAATAGACGTGAAGATAGCCACGGTTTTAGTGGCGCCAATCCAAAATAATTTGTTAAACGTCATTTTTATACCAAGTGTGTATATTATGAATATTACTGTAACCTCAAGGTTACTAACCGCGTCTCGATATTTCATGTCACGGTAAATATTATTTCGGGGTCGTGCTAAAACATCATACCGATCGATAAGAATTATTTACTTCAAAACGTAAATAAACAGAAATGCCACTAAAAATAATTAAAACTGCATATCCTACTTTTAATATTGAAACATTGAAGTGAGGGAAGATGGTAAATTAATATTGTGGAGATTTTCTTAAAATATCTGGAATATCTTCAATTTGAAAAACATTGATCAAAACCAACTTCACAGTATTATTCTACTAAACCGTTTTCACTAAGTTTTAAAAAATGGAAAAGCAATTCAAAAATTTGGATATTTTTATCATAAATAATTTTTCTTGCCAGTGAGTGTACATATATTTTTCACCTTCAGTTTGTGTTCAATCATTTCTAAAACTTATTTTTTCAGCAATAATTTCACGAAAGTTTAATTTTGCAGACGAATCAGGATGCAGAATCAGGCGTAAAGAAAAAATCTAAAAATCCTGCTAACAATTATGGCCCAGGACAAATGCCAGAAGCGGTGATGGTAGAATTGCCGAAAAATTACGTTTTTATAGCTAACCCAGTGGTGGTAAGAGCAGTTAACGCCAACAAGCCTTTACTGTCAATTGCAATTATGATGTTCAACGGTGATTTTGCTTTGTGTTATTTTATTACAAGCTCTTAGTAATCAGTTAATGGTTTAATACAAATAAAAACGTTTTATATATTACAATAACATTTATATTTGCATTACAAGCAATAAAATTATATAGCTATATTTAAATATTATCCTTAATAGTTATAAATAATAAAACGAACTTACAAAAGTTATAACAGCTTGTGTTCCTCAGTATAGCACAATTGATTAAAGATCTGCATGATATGTTTATGCTTACAAATATTGGAGAAATTGGATTAAAACAACAATAACCCAAATAAAGAACTAAAAGTTCAAATTGAAATTTCCAGGCACCCCTTTTTATCATTTGTAAAAATGAGAAAAAGTATAAAGGCTTTAAGATATTCCAAATTGTTCTACGGAATGAAAGCTTGGACACTGAATAAAGGACATGTAAATAATATTGAATTGTTCGACATGTGGTGTTAAAGATGACTTGTGACGTCTAAATACCAAAATATATTTATTGTTAGATAAAGTAAGAGACAGGATAAACGAAATCTTTTGTGTTCCCTTAACTTCTTTATACTCAACATATTTTATATAAGAATAACTATAAATTGACTAATAATAATGCGGAAAAACTTATCTAATATCAAATAATATTAGTAATATAATAAAGGAGCTTCTGTTTCGAAATTTCGAAGTTTTTTGTATATAATCAATAACTGATTGATATATTGTGAAATTAACGTGGAACATCCTATATGTATATGACAAAGCTTTAAAATCGCTAGAAGTTAATAGTTTTTGTATTACTAACAATATAATAAATCATTGTGCACGAAAAAATGTAATATACTTGTAAATACAGCTAATATTTATTAATCTTATTAATATTTGTAATAAATAGTTTTATTCAAATAGTGTCAGTACATTGATATATCCTTATTTACATGGACTATGCCTACACATGAAGTTAATGTACAGTAAACCAATTAGCTGCAGTACAACCGGTGTATATCTGACGGCTTCTAGGGAAAATAGAGATCCTAAAATTAACGTTAAACTTTTCTATATTCTGAGCAGTTTGAATCAATACTGATCTAACGTCTTATCAGGGTTCTGTATTCATTAGGACGTTGGCAACTATAATCTTGTCTATCGCTGATATAAATAACTCTATCGATGGTTTGATCGTCCACTAACATATCCTTAGAAATGTTATCGTCTTCTCGGTCCGCTTTTACCTTCAATCTTCCCTTTAATGGGTTGTAAGTGTACATTTGTATTTTCTTAAAATATGGTCCAAAAACTTCATTTTCTTTGGTTGAATAAATTGATTTCTTTTTTATTTTATTCCATTATCTGAAATAATTCAATGTTCGTTCTATGACTGACTCATGATATTAGGAGCATTATTCGATAATATCAACATTAAAATGCTGTCTTAGTATTTTCTAACGTTTCTGTCATCACCCAGACGCCAAGCCGTAGAAAACTATAACCCTATTTACACCGTACGTAAAAAACATATTTGAGTTTGTAAATGTTTATCTAGTTTACGACGGCGCCGGCATTTACGACAGCCTTCAGTATTTTGAAAAGCATACATTTTGATTTCTCGATATACTCATTTATTTCTTTGAGTGGTTTTAAGCTTCATTTAGATTGCATCCCAGGTATTTTGCATATATTTTGCGACCCGTTCTAATTCAGTTCCGTTTATATTTATTCTAAATCTCTTATCTAAGTTCTTGCTGATAACTATAGCATATGGTCCAATATGTTGTTTAAATTTATGTGATCATTGGAGTGATCGACAAGTAATCTTAGATCTTATCTTGACCCAATACTTTAGAGTACTCTTTTTATTAAACAATGCATCCTAATTTTTTCTGAACATTCCTCATGGGGTGAGAGCATTTTAATAAGAATGTTTCATATTTACAAAAAATTAATATTGTTCTGAAGCTATTTTCTTGTGGCATCTTAATATAATTTACTATTTTAATCATCTTGGCATCTTAATATAATTTACAAGGAATTAACCACAATGTTTTGTAAAACTTTCATTTTTGATAACACCTTCAGTGCTGATCTGTTTTTTATTTTCAGTTGAAACATGGTTGTTCAAATAATTTTTAAGGTTTAATTGTCGTATGTACAAGAAGTAATACTACATTTTTTTATTACCGCTACGTTAGCGGTTGATCGTCTTAAAATGCATTGTTTATAGTTTGAAGTAGGAAAATGCATCCAAAATTGGGGCAAATTTTTAGCGTAGAGTATTTTTAAAAATATTACATAAATCATTTTTTTTTAATTGTATTCCGTTACTCATAAAGATTTCTTAGAATTTCAACATTATATATACCTGCTAGCCAAAAGTCGCCACCGCTTATATCTTTTTGAACGGTTATATTTATAATTCAAATAAGTTAAACAAGTTGTTCCCATAAACGAAATTACACCACAACACCAATTCGGATTTAAACGTGAACATTCAACCATCCAACAATGCCACAAAATGGTAAATATAATTAAAACAACTCTCGACGAGAAAAAGTTTTGCTCTGGAGTGTTTCTAGATGTACAACAGGCATTTGATAGAGTGTGGCACAAATGTCTCCTCCACAAACTGAAATTACACCTAACAGACCAACTACTATACTTTATTCTAAAATCGTATCTTACTGACCGTTACTTCCAAGTCAAAATTGAAGACAGCTTCTCAAATTACCACATCATACAATTTGGCGTACCTCAGGGCATAGTTTTGGGCCCATTTGTGTATCTGATATTTACAGCAGACGTGCCAACCAGCAATGATACCTTCTTAGCTACTTTTGCCGATGACACGGGAATCTTGGCAGTGGATATCGACCCTAATGGAGCATCACAAAAAGTACAAAATCATTATTTAGAATAATTACAAAACTGGCTTAAGCGATGAAAGATTAGTGTTAATACTAGCAAATCAGTACAAATTACTTTTACAACAAGAAAATCGAAATGTTCACAAGTTTAAATTAATAACACTCCCATTCCTATAAAACCAGTTATCAAATTGGTTTTATTATTTACTTTACTTGGTATTATTTATTTTACTTGGATACAAAACCTGGATAAAAAAACTTACATGGACAACGCACATTAAAACTAAACGAAAATAGCTAGATCTTAAACTAAAAAATATGAACTGCCTGTTTAACAAAAGGTCTCAGTTGTCTCTTGAAAATAAACTGCTTCTGTACAAAGCTATACTTATACCAGTTTGGGCATATAGAATAGAACTAAGGGGCTGTAGTAAACCTTCAAATACGAAGATACTTCAAACCTTCCAATCCAAAATACTCCGTATGATAAGTAAAGTTCCATGGTATCTATCTAACCAAACACTTCACAATGATCTGGACATCCCAATACTTAAGGACATAATAAAGAATCACTCAAGAAAGTATCACGAAAGAAGATTGAAGAGGGTATGGAAAGAAGACCTACCGCAATAATACTTAGAGAACCGCCACTGGACGGTACCTAACTCACGTTAATGTACTTACAGACTATTTGCTATTACTCTGTGTACAGAATAAATAATGTAACAATAAAAAAAAATATTTATAATAGAGAAATTTAGAGGGAGAAAATAAATAGACGTAGGCTTCTCAATTTGTCATAACAGGTGACGTAATAATGAAATATGATGTTACCGAGCCATAATGAGCCGATAATTTTAAATAGGACCTTATGGCAAATGATATCTCGTTTAAGTTTTATGTTTATATATACATATATGCAATAAATCAGATACATACCGTCTTTGGACGGAGGTCCGAACGGAGGTCAATGTACTACCTCTGGTTAATAACTAATTAGAGCAAAAACAGAAAAGAACTTAAAAATAAAATTAATCTAATAAAATTGACATTTACTAAAAAGTAAAACTTGAGATCCAGACAAATTGAAAAAACAGTAGAAAGAAAACAAAATTTATATGTATAAAAATATGAAAGAAAATTGAAGTAGAGAACGATTTGAACCTTTGGCGAGGTTGGACGTATTTAATTACCAGTCTAATCGCACCTAGTTTTTGTGCTTTTATTTATATCCACTTAATAATTAAAGTGTTGTGTTATTATAAATAAAAATTATTGGAGAAAATCTGTAAGTAATTTTAATCTAATTAGATACTTACTTCACAACAAGTTCATATTGTTTATATTACCTGATGTTATTAACAAACGAAAATGGATGATGTTAATAGTCCAGGGCCGTCGAGGCCCCAAATGTTATTGACATCACATAAAACTTCTTCATATTCTGCAGCGTTAATTAATTCAGCTCCAAAATTCCCATCCAAGAAACAAGCTATTTTATATAATGCTCTGGAAAATGCCAAACTTGAGGAATATCTACTTGCACTGGGAAAAATTATAGAACCAAGATATATTATTTTTTCATCACGAATTTCAAATCACCGTATTTGTATTTACCTAGCTAGTGAAGAATTAGTAGAAACTGTCATGAATGCTGACAACGGAAGAATAACCATCAATCAACAAATAATTTATGCTCGACGCTTAATTACACCAAATGAAAGATTACTAATCTCTAATGTTTGCCCTAATATTCCTCACACTTTCATAGAATCTGAACTTAAAAAGTTAGGCCTCAATTTATTAACTCCAATTAATTTTTTACGAATAGGTACAACAAACCCAGAATATAGACATATACTGAGCTTTCGAAGACATACATTTATCTCCCCTTTAGAAGGTACATTAATTCCTCCCTCAATTGTCATAAACCACGAACAAACATCTTATCGTATTTTCTTATCTTTAGAAAAACAGATGTGTTACTATTGTAAACAATCTGACCATTTTGTAGCAAATTGTCCATCCTGTACAAATCCAAATCAAAACTTAACAACAACAGTGCCAACTACTACTATAAATACAGTAGGTAATACTCTTCCACATGACGTCCCGACCACATCAGCCTCTTCAGCGAATACCTTATCCTTACAATCCTCGACTATACCTTCCTCATTAACTACACCAATATTAACTGCATCCCAAATATCACCCTCAACATCACTCCCAAGTTCTCAAACTACATGCACAGATACAAATATAACAACTACCCAATTATCAACAACACCTAATGTCTCACAACCTCATACATCAATCCCAAACTCTTCTTCAACACTAGCATGCCCTATCAATAGCATATCAATAGATACAACTGATACACTTAAAATAACTAATACACCTATTAAAGAAGTAAACACAGCTAAGCGCAGCCTTGATGAAATTTTATCCCCACCTTTACAAGAACCTAAAGAAAATTTCACAAAACCAATACAAAAACTTAAAAAATCCAAAACTATTGATAATTCTGAGACTATTGCTAACAGTATGGAACCCGTAAAAGATTTTATTACTAATAAACTTATAACACCGATATTAAATTTTGAACAACTAACTGATTTTTTTGAAAATGCTTTAGGATCTCCAGATAAATTGAGTCTATCTAAAACTTATACAGAAGACACGTTAGGCTTACTTAATCTGTTAAAAGAGATCTATCCTCACATTATATCAAAAAAAAATGAAATCGCGATGTACTAAAATAATTAATTCAATTACTCGACAACTAAAACCTCAGCTCGATAGCGACTCCTCCATAGAACCTTCTACATAAGCTCACGTTCAAGTCTATTTTACAGTGGAATTTGAACGGTTATTATACCCGTTTAGAAATGTTACAATTAATAATTGCTCAAAATTCACCTTCTATAATTTGTCTACAAGAAACTCATTTTAAAAATAACAAAATTCATAATTTGAGAAATTATACAAGCGTATCTAAAATTAGGCAAAATCAAGAACATGCCAGTGGTGGAGTTTCAATTTTTATCGAGAATTCCTATGAATATTGCAGTATTCCTCTAATAACAAATCTAGAGGCTGTAGCGGTGTGCTTAGTAGGTCCACTAAAAGTTAACATCTGCAGTCTTTACATCGCACCTAATTCTGATCCAAGTATAGCAAATATTTCTAATCTTTTATGTCAGATTCCTACACCTCGAATTATACTGGGAGATTTTAATGCACATAATTCATTATGGGGCTCAAAAAAATTGACAAAAATGGGAAGAAAAATGGAAAATATCCTAAATAATCTTAATTTAAATTTACTTAATGACGGCAGGAATACTCGATATAATGCTGCAACAGGAGAGTTTTCAGCAATTGATTTGTCAATTTGTGAACCAAACTTGCAACCTAGTTTATCGTGGGACACTTTACCTGATCTATATGGAAGTGATCACTTTCCCATCTTAGTTAACAATCTGTTGTACCATAAGCACAATACACACATCACCAAATGGTCCTTAAATAAAGCCAACTGGACACTGTTCTCAACATTGATCTCTTCATCAGCTATGAATCTTAGAGAAATGTTAGACTCAGAACAAGATATTGACGAGAAAACATTATTTTTCAATAAAGTCATCATTGATGCAGCGAATAAATCCATTGGAAAAACAGCTTTTCATCCAAAACATTCACCTGTACCGTGGTGGAACGATGCGTGCAAACAGGCAATAAGGGAATCTAAATCGGCTTTTAATAGATATAAACGATATAAAACTACTGAAAATCATTTAGAATTTAAAAGAATAAGAGCTAAATGTAGATTTATTATTAAAAAAAGCAAGCAAGAGTCATGGCAAAAGTTTGTTTCAGAAATCAATAGATCTACTCCAATTGGTCAAATCTGCAACATGATTAGAAGTATATCTGGAAAAAATTCACAACACTCTATAAAGTACTTAATAAAAGACAATCAGACATTTACGTCCGAATGCAATATATCTGAAATAATGGCAAATCAATATTGTACTGCTTCTAGTGATGAAAACTATTCAGTAGAATTCTTAAATAAAAAACGATTTGAAGAAAATAAAGGAATACCAATAATCAATGACACTTCACCAATAAACAATCCTATAAGCTTGACTGAACTTATTGAAACTCTTAACTCCGTTAGAAATACTAGTCCAGGACCAGATAATATACCTGTGCTTTTTCTACAGAACTTACCACTAGTAGGCCAAGAACTATTATTGCAACTATTCAATTTTATATGGATCAATAAGGTATTCCCACACATATGGCACTCATCAATCATAGTTCCAATACACAAACCAGGTAAACCTAAATTTGAAGCAGAATCCTATAGACCAATCTCTCTCACGAATGCAATGTGTAAGTTGCTAGAAAAGATCATTGCTAATCGACTCATGTGGTATATTGAACATAAACATCTTATTATACCCGAACAAAGTGGATTTAGGAAAAATAGATCAACATTAGATAACTTAATATCATTGGAATCAGAAATTCATGAAGCATTTATATGTAATCAAGAATGTTTAGCCATATTCTTTGATGTAAAAAAGGCTTTTGATACAGTATGGCGCTACGATATTTTAACCACACTCCACAATTGGAAGATTCACGGTAACATGTTTGCTTTTATTTCAAACTTTCTACGGGAACGATATTTCCAAGTTCGAATCAATAACCATTTGTCTGAATCTAAATTACAGAAAAATGGAATTCCACAGGGCTCGAATCTAAGCGTAGCACTATTTTTAATTGCTATTAACAATGTTGTGTCGGACTGCAATCGCACAATTAAAACTTTTTTGTATGCTGATGATCTGGTAATTCTAGCAAGAAATAAAAACATATTATCGGCTCATAATCGTATTTCTGCAGCTCTTAAGTCGATAGAATCGTGGTCTAACAATATTGGGCTCCAGTTTTCCAACACAAAAACAAAAGCTATACATTTTTCACGAAAATCAAATCCACAAAAGCTCCCAAATCTATTTTTAAACAATTCTCCTATAGAATATACAAAAGAAATAAAATTCCTAGGGATGCAACTGGACTCAAAATTAAGTTGGACAAGTCATATACACTCGCTAAGAGTATCGTGCCAAGCTGGACTAAACATTATGAAATCTGTGTCACATAAAAATTGGGGAGCAGATTTTCCAACTCTAATAAATTTATATAGAGCTTTAATTAGATCAAAACTGGACTACGGATGTGTTGTGTATAACACCGCAAACCAAGCATTGCTTAAAACTTTGGATACTCTTCAGAGTTCAGCCGTTAGACTTGCTCTAGGAGCATATTGCACCAGTCCTGTGGACAGTCTACTCTGTGAAGCTCTAGAGCCACCCTTAAACCTAAGAAGAAAATACTTAACTCTATCGTATGTCTCGAGTATAAAATCTAACCCAAAAAATCCAGCTCTTCATCATGCTGTTGCTAACAGGTTCCAGGAGGTCTATCGAAAAAGAAATAGGGGTCCTGTACCTTTCTATGAACGAGCTAATAGATACTTATTCGATTTTAATATTGAACTACCTCCCATTTATCCTATCTGTGAAATAAATTTATGTTTTCCTTGGGTTGTTCCCTCTCCGCTTTGTAACCTTAAACTTACAGCATATAACAAAAATAACGTGATACCAAATTTTTTTAAAACTCACTTTCTCCATGTTCTCACACAGTACAAAAATTACCATTTTATATACACAGACGCATCTAAGACCATAAATGGAGTAGGAGCATGCTTTGTGACATCCCATGAACATTCCATCTATAAATTGTCTCCTAAGACAAGTATTTTTACAGCAGAACTATTTGCCATCAATAAGGCCCTAACCTATATTCTAAAAAAAAAACTTCCCAAATCTCTTATAATATCTGATTCACTTAGTTGTCTGACATCAATTTCTCAGATTTATCTCTCTCATCCAACATTGCAGCAGATTAAGTTAATTTTATACCGTATATACCAAAACAATTTGACCGTAGAGTTCCTCTGGGTACCGTCACACGTTGGAATAGATGGTAACGAAAAGGCAGATAGTCTAGCTAGGTCCGCAGTAACCAATACAACCGCATCAGTGGAAAATCTAACGGTGCATTTGGATTTAAAACCTTACTTAAAATCAAAATTGTACGATGTTTGGCAAAACCAATGGAATAGAAGCACCACTAAATTGATAGAAATAAAATCTTCCGTCCTTCCATGGAACTCCTGGCCTTCAAAGCGACAACATCAAGTCCTATTAACACGTCTCAGATTAGGACACACTTCTACTACACATGAATACTTGTTGAAGAAAGAAGAGGAACCAGTGTGTTTTGTTTGTGAATGTAAAGTGACAGTGAAGCACATTTTGATTGAGTGTCCAATATACTCAGTGGAAAGACTATATCATCATTTTCCAAAAACATTAAAAGAACTTTTAGGAGAATCTAAATACGTAGCTGACTTGATAGAATTCTTGAAAACTATAAACCTTTTCAATAAAATTTAATACAATACATTAATAATTAAAATATATATTGTATACATTATTATGTAATTGATATTTTGTATATGCCTATGTATGTCTTTATCACTTTTGTATTTTTCTTATGCTAATAACCCTAAGTGGTTGAAGCAAAATAAATAAAAAAAAAAAAAAAAATTGAAGTAGGGAGCCACTATTTCCTCTTTCCTTTAAATCATAACAGATGCTTAGTCATTATGAACGTTGCGGTTCTTGTAGGGATCGTATTTCTCTTTTCACGATATTTCTCTATCTATCCCTATTCCTGATTGCACATACCACATTGACGAATTTTGTGTTTAGTAATTTTTCGATTGCATTAAACCATCGGGTTGGTGATCGTCCTCGACTTCTTCCTCCGGATTTCCTTGGACTACTACTCTCTTCATATTATTGGCACGTGTTACATTTTAGAAGACAGATATTGTGGATTGTAAAACTTTTCATTGGACAGATATTGTTCGGATGGTCCACGTTTTTTCGTTATGTTTCTGTTTTTTCCATATGTTCGTGAGGTTGGACAAGCGGTTCTACCCTACTATATACGTTGTCAAATTTACTGTTCACAACTCACTGGTATTGACGGTGCTGCCTAAATAAATAAAACTCTCAACCACTGCATATCCAGCAATGTTCTGAATTTCCGTTCTCCTGTTATTTGTTCTATCGGTAATTACTACTTTTTACTTACGTTTATTAATTCGTAGTCTATGTTTCTTGCTATGTTTTTTTAGCGTATAAAATATCAACATAAGCTCTTGCTCATTTTGAGCTATGAAGAATGTGTTATCGGCAAAGCGATGGATGGATGTAAACTTATTTTGTCCTATTTTCTTCATAGCATCTTCAATTTCTTCTAATTCGTTTACTAACAATATATTAGTTAAAAATACATTAAGATCCATACAATTTATACAAGATTGATATTAATACGTATATAAGAAATTGATTTCATTGCGATTTTTTATAGGTTTGTTGGCCATTTTAGATGCTGAAAGATGGGAAGGTTTTGCTAGTCGATAATTTCTGATAGGTTCGTAACTATGGGTCTTATTATCGTTTTAAATACCTTTTTTCCTGCAAGCCGTCTATTATAAACCGATTGTACTAAAGCCAATTGACTTATTGCTCATCTTCTATTCCTTCATGATACTCATTTCAGGATTCCGGAATCCTGCACCAGCTTATACAATGGATGATTGTCACTTGGTTGTTTCCAAAAAGTACTTATATAATAATTCGTAGTCATGCAAGTATTTCACGTTTTCTGGTATAGACTCTACAGATTAAATATTTATGAATTAGTCTTCTTGTATACAGGTATCCCTTAACTGGCGCATGCCCAGAAAGGAAGCCTGTTATTACTCTGAGCTGATTTCTGCTTTTTTTCCGCAGTACTTTAGCCCTATGAGCACATGTCCGTCTAATATATATTTTGCCACCTATTTAACCGGGCATATTTTTCCAGTAAGATTTATATTGCTTTCGGATCCAGGCTTATTTCCGGTCGCAGACGATGCATTTTCGCACTTCCACGGCTGACTCTGGGCTGAAGTATTTTGTAGCTGATGCTCTTCTGGCAAGTGTATCAGTTCTTTCATTACCCTATATTCCTCGGTGATCTAAAACAAGCCCTCATGTTAATTTCTCTTACAAACCGCAAGATTACTGCAAAAATCTCTGCCTAAAATACTGAGGCATATTCTCCTAGTAGAATAGAAATATTTGAATTTCCATCACTACGGAAATTTCGTGCGCCCGATCCTTCTGCAGTCTTAGACTCGTCTGTGTACCAGGTATAACCTTGCAGTCTTAGTCGAGTGTTTCCTCTACCCCATCCCTTTCGTGGGCTAATGTCCACTTAGAAATCTGGGTACCATATGGTCAGAAATCATCATCCATTCGGTATCCCTAATTTTATTTATGATATTACCATGTCCTAATCTAACCGGTACGTTACTCAGGTTTTCTTGCAATTTTTTGCACCTTTCATAGTTTGAGGATGGCATTTTGGACCCAATTCCTCTAAATCTCTCTTGTAAATACTCCTACGCTAGCTTGCAGTAGTTTCTAGAAGTATTGGATAAATCCCGTCTGTGATTTATATGGCTCAAACGAGTTTATTGTTCATTTGACTTTATCCTAGTTCACCACTTCTTTTGTCAGATGCCAGTTTGTCATTGAACCATAAGTTATGGTATTCAGTCCAGTTTGCTGCCATGTCTCTAGTGGTATCAGTTTTGTTTGAGACTTAGGAAAGTGCACCTTAAGTGTCCTTTTGAAACGAGACTATGGAAAGAATATTTATCTGAGGGACTTTTGGCAGCATTTTATGGAGTCTTGACATTTGTGCAATCTGTTCTATTTCTTCGCAATTCCTTATTATATTAAGTCAGAGGTTTTAACGAAATTAAACTTTCATCTGATTTCTGTCCTGTGGTTTGCAAGATTGTTATTCCACCGTGGTACTTTCCTGTTGAAACTTTGCTTACTATCTCCGAGCAGTTGTCTTCAAATACTGATATGATAAGCTTTTGAAATTGTTCGGCGCCATGTCTAGGTGCAATGTATACCTTATCGTCCATTTAACTCTGCCTAAACAATAATACAGGTGTGCTTGATTTGCTTCCCAGTTTGTTTTACGAGGATTATAATAAGTTTCCTTGATAGGCTTATTGTCTGTTATTTCAAAACAGATATGTCGATGGTCGACTCGAAAACCACGAGAACTATGGCTACTGTTGTATCAATTACCTCCTTTCGTTGTGAAGTTACGAAAGTTGGTTTGTCTCCTACGTTTAGTATGTCTTAATCGTGTTCCATAATAAACTGTAGTAATGACTTAGTTCTTTAATTGGCGTTTGTACTGCCCAAGGTCAAATGGTACATTTGGATCACAACCAATAATTAATTGTAGTCCATTTTTCTGATCGGAGCCCTGTTGATTGGACATCTGTTTGTCTTGAAGGGTACTTTTCAAAGTCTATAATATGTCTTGAAATGAGCTGCTCTCAACGCTTTATATGTGACCTCATCAATACTCGTTAGCAAAGTTTAATCCCAAGATCCCTGCACTAAACAATGTTTTATGGAACTTCAGAAGTTGATTCTGATTTCCGATAGAAGTCTCATCAACTGCTTGTTCCAGTTTGTTAATGATTAGGTCTGCCTGAGCGTGATCTAGGTGTGCCACTGCTATTTTGAATACCTGTGTCCCGTTGCCATATGACCTAGTCTGCTCGTTAGAACTGCTTGGGTTTTTAATAACTTCTTGATGCAGGGAGTGATGACATTTTTGCGAGGTTTCTTTTTACCCTCGGCAGTTGCCAATACTTCCGCATTGGTTTTATTGGGATTTGCTGTCGTCCATGTCCCAGCAGCCATTTTTGCATCTTACCTCATTCTTTTTTGTTGAGCTCCAGGGAGACATTTTTTGATACTTTGCTCAGACATATATAAAATCCGCGACTCTGACCGTTCTCGTTGTCTGTGTTATTTCTTTGTGTGCCCTTACCGTGCTAAGGCTGTAATTCTCCAGAGTTTTCCAGATCTCTTCAGCATTGCTCGAGGCAACACCTTCTCCATTGTACCATTCATCACCTGGGATTGTATTACACCTCGGGATTAGGGAGAACAGTTGTTACAGAATAATGAATCTGACTGTGTAAAGACTCAGTTCTGACGCAACTCTCTGTGATTTGCTCATTGACCGTGATAATTGTTGTGTCTGTGTATGTGTTTGTATGTTTTTGTTTGTGTGTGTGTGTATGTGTTTGTATGTTTTTGTTTGTGTGTATGTGTGTGTACGAGTTTGTGTATTTCTGCCATGTCCAATTGATAAATCTACAGTAATGACATAGCTGCAGCCAGGCGCTGATCTAGAAATTCATAATGGAGGCGGCTAGACTTTCTGAAAATATTATTATTAAGATTTAGCCATACGGCTTATACTCCCTCTAAGAGAAACATTCACTCATCCCAGATACATATGGTATCAAAAGAATTGAGCTCTGATGGTCTCTTTTCGTGTTATCGAGACCTAGGTGACTTAATACGTTGCAGTATCTCCCAAAAATTTTTGTACGAATAGGTCAAGAGTAGCACAGCTTTCTTCATGGTCATATACAGTTGTTTACTTAGACCTAGATAGCTACCACTGAAGGTACTGTGCTGGAGCATCAGCCGGAGCTCACTTAAGTGGGACGTCCGAGGCAGCACCTGAAATGGACTATGTATATGAATGAAAATATTTTGCTCTTTTATTATATTATAAGGTGACAAATATCGGCCATCGGCTATCGATAAAATCTTATGCCGAATTTTGCAGGAAGTATCCAGAAATTCAACTAACTGAAAGACGAGTAACAGATCAATGGTAATTGTAAGAAACAATCTAATCCCAGAGACTCAACGTATTACCATCACAAGCGAAGTCAAACCGGAGATGCACAACCAAGAAGCAGCTGCAGATCAATCCCTCACAAACAGATTCCTGAGGTTGCCACACAAGAAACTCAACCTCATAATACACAGCAGGACAACAGTGAGTTGCACGTTAGCCTGGTAAGCGAAATGGCACATGCATATATATATATATATATATATATATATATATATATATATATATATATATATATATATATATATTTAAACCTAGAGCTAAGATTAATACTATTATAAAAATTAATATTAAACTCACCAGTCTTCCGGGTTGAACCGCGTCGATATCCATTGGGCCGAGCTTTCGACATCCTCAACCCCAACATAGAGAGAAATGGGCAGGACATAGGGAGAAATGTGTGCAAAAATGCACAATAGATAAAAAGACCAATCAAAATATTTACTAATAATATTTAAAAATCGTTCTAAGGTCTGTTTTTCGTTTCGTTACTTAATTACCTAGTTTATTTAAATTAGCAGAGCGATAAACATTAGAATCTTTGAAGAAACTGCTCTAAAGGATATGTACTTTCAATGTTTACAAATATGGCTTCAGGTTAAAGAATAATGGTTGTCAGTTACGGGTTCCTGTCAGTGCCGTTCTATACTTATTTGTTCAGGACTATTAATAAATATGATAAGGTATTTTGTAATTGTCTGTGATGCTAATTAATTAAAATTGTTTAAAAAATATCAAAATAAAAAACAATTTCATTACAAATATCAATTTTCTTTTTAAAAAAGATAAGAACATAACGAGTCTGAAACAATCAAATAACAGATCAAGGTAAATGCAGAAAAAAGGCATAAACTGTATGTAATGTATTAATGGATAAAAAAGACGTAAGATATTAAGATTATAATTTTTACTCTGCTACTTTGTCTTCGTATTTATATCTATACCTTTACTTCGTCTATATAAAGTTTCTATATTTTTATTCTTTTTAAGGATGTATTTAAGGAGCTCTAATGGGTAAACATAAATTTATTCTTTGTTTTTAAGTGCAATTTTCTATCGAATATTGGATTGGATTATTGGATTAGATATCATTATCTCTATTTCCATTTTTTTGCTGCAATTAAGAAAATATTTTATAGAAAAAATATGTTTGATTTTTAAATTTTTTATATAAAAATGAATTTTTTAAAATCTCCACATATCTTTTCTTGTATTCTACATAATATTTATTGCCAATTTTCTCATTTTCTTTTTGTTTAATTGAATAAATACCTGATTGATTTTCTGAATCCTTTTAAGATTTTAATCCAAGATTAGTTTTTTACTTTCTTTTCAACCTTAATCTTACTGCTTTGATGTAATATTTTATTGACTTATCACGATATTCGATGAATCATGAAAAATATACAATATTAGGTCAATCCGCTAAAGGTTCTAGTACTTTTTCATGTTTAAGTCTCAATGAACGGACAGAGAACAAAGTTCCTGATTGGGTTTCCGAGAAATCTTAGAAGTCTTTCAGTGTCGTACAGTATGAGTTTACTTTTTAATGGGTATTAAAATAGAAATATATCTTAAAAAATGGATTTTATTATAATAAATTCATATTATCCAAGAGTAGAAAATGACCATCTGTGAGATATGCTTACCTTTTTGAAACATATTGTTGTCTTAAATCCAATGAACAACCTCTGAGTATTATGATCTCTGTTTTGCGTTAAATATATGAATAAAAAAATATCTATATATTCCTAGGTTGGCACAAGTAATTTCTACCAAAACAAAGACAGACAAACATATTGAAACAAGACAGACACGAGAGAGTCAAAACTCTGAAGTACTGCCAAGTGAGCAAGCTACCTCAAGCTATCGTTCTAAAGCACTCCTTACTTATACTGTTTATTAAGGAAATTTCAGTTTATATATCAAACCTGTCAACCACAACACCAACAAAAGTAATAACATATAAACTGTATGAACGTACATGAACAGAAGAACAACATGGCTTTATATCAATAAGACCATATACCGACGCCTCCGCAGGCAGAAAATTAAAGAAAAAGCTCTTGAATACAATAAACCAGCATATTAATATTTTGTGGACCTGAAAAAGGCTTTCACAAGGTCCAACTGAGGTATGTCATTCACTTGTTATATACAAGAAACATATCGATATACATAACCAAAATAATCCAAAACATTTTTTAAAACAACAAAATAAAAGTAAAAATAAAAAAAGAGCTTACCGACCCGATCGAAGTTGACAGTGGGATAAGACGGAGAGAATACTCTACTATTTAACTTAAAACAACTTAAAATAATATGCTACGTAGATGATGCGATAATAATGGTTCAAAACGATAACGTGCAAGGTTGCGTCAAATGATCCGCTGAGTAGCAAATTGGAGGTATATGGAAAACTATAGTGAAATGTAGTGGTTTTGTCTATGCAACAAAATGGAACTTTTGTTTACCGGTTTTTTTACCGCGTGTTGCTTTCAGAGTTTGTGAAATTGATCAGTGACCATCGTACTGTGTAATAAGGAAGTGTTTATTAATAAAAAATGGATCCGTGTTTTATATGATTGGTATACAAATATATAATTGTTCACCCCATGAATAATACAAAAATCCTCAAGCACATAATATACACTACATGAAGAATTAGGACAATACTTTTTGTAATCATCTGATGATGAATCCTACAAAGATGGTCATTTTTCAATTTCGTCGATAAATTATTCACCATCGATATGTTCCATGGCAATAACACACGTCTTCACAGATCAATACGCGTCTGCAGGCTAGCAAAATAGGTTCCAATCGAAGCATCAGTGACAATAAACGCGTGTTGCATAAAAGCACCAATTTAATTCAACGTACTTATAAAACGCCTGTGGCAACAGAATTCCAGACAATAGAATTTGAGAACGCCGCGACACAGGCATCGAATGTCTCACCGACGTTGATGCATAAATGAGCATTTAAGACATTTCCTTCAGAGAACGCCGCGTTTTTTGTCGCCACCCGACAGGAGATGAAAATCTCGTGCATACAAGCAGCTTATCAGTTGCTGTAAATTTTTCTATACTTCAACGTAAAAAACCGGTCGGACATTCTATAACCCGTAATAAAGTTGGTAATTAGCAATAATAACTAATTACAGTCAAATTATAGGTATATTAAAAACTAAACTTGGTTTAAAGTTCACATTTAATTTTGTTAATACAAAATGTTAGAGTGATTGTTAAATATAATTAGTTTCTAAAACTTTTTTTACCTTGAAGAGCACGGAATGTTATAAATTTTGATGTGTTTTGAGATGTCTTTATAGTTACTCACTAAATAATTTTTCATTGCAAATAAATATTTCCACATTTAATTGCATTATTGAGTTGAACTGAAATACATATTTAAAGTGTTCATCCCGTGAATTTAGTAAACCTTTCTGTTGTTTGTTTTTGTTTATCTAAGATACAAGAGTACATCTCACACTTTGTAGTTTTTTTTGGTATTTTCTACAAACACGACAATATCCATCATAGGTTTTCTAAAAGTAAATGGATACCACATTAACGTTGCTTCTTTACACCTATTTTATAGCTATTTTATAATGAAAAGTTCATTTGTTGTTAACGAACCTTATGTATGTAAATCCTATTAATTACGACTACTGTACCTCCTCCAATAAGTATATAAAACGCCGGCAGGTGGAATGCAAAAATTATTTTAAATGTTTGTCCAAGTATATCAATAGCAATATATCCAATAATATTGGGAAAATTTCTCCACATTAAATTAGAACTGCGTATAGTATTTAATTAGTTTCTGTTATAATCTATTTATCTATCTATCTATGTATCTATCTATCTATCTATCTATCTATCTATCTATCTATCTATCTATCTATCTATCTATCTATCTATCTATCTATCTATCTATCTATCTATCTATCTATCTATCTATCTATCTATCTATCTATCTATCTATCTATCTATCTATCTATCTATCTATCTATCTATCTATCTATCTATCTATCTATCTATCTATCTATCTATCTATCTATCTATCTATCTATCTATCTATCTATCTATCTATCTATCTATCTATCTATCTATCTATCTATCTATCTATCTAACTATCTATCTATCTATCTATCTATCTATCTATCTATCTATCTATCTATCTATCTATCTATCTATCTATCTATCTATCTATCTATCTATCTATCTATCTATCTATCTATCTATCTATCTATCTATCTATCTATCTATCTATCTATCTATCTATCTATCTATCTATCTATCTATCTATCTATCTATCTATCTATCTATCTATCTATCTATCTATCTATCTATCTATCTATCTATCTATCTATCTATCTATCTATCTATCTATCTATCTATCTATCTATCTATCTATCTATCTATCTATCTATCTATCTATCTATCTATCTATCTATCTATCTATCTATCTATCTATCTATCTATCTATCTATCTATCTATCTATCTATCTATCTATCTATCTATCTATCTATCTATCTATCTATCTATCTATCTATCTATCTATCTATCTATCTATCTATCTATCTATCTATCTATCTATCTATCTATCTATCTATCTATCTATCTATCTATCTATCTATCTATCTATCTATCTATCTATCTATCTATCTATCTATCTATCTATCTATCTATCTATCTATCTATCTATCTATCTATCTATCTATCTATCTATCTATCTATCTATCTATCTATCTATCTATCTATCTATCTATCTATCTATCTATCTATCTATCTATCTATCTATCTATCTATCTATCTATCTATCTATCTATCTATCTATCTATCTATCTATCTATCTATCTATCTATCTATCTATCTATCTATCTATCTATCTATCTATCTATCTATCTATCTATCTATCTATCTATCTATCTATCTATCTATCTATCTATCTATCTATCTATCTATCTATCTATCTATCTATCTATCTATCTATCTATCTATCTATCTATCTATCTATCTATCTATCTATCTATCTATCTATCTATCTATCTATCTATCTATCTATCTATCTATCTATCTATCTATCTATCTATCTATCTATCTATCTATCTATCTATCTATCTATCTATCTATCTATCTATCTATCTATCTATCTATCTATCTATCTATCTATCTATCTATCTATCTATCTATCTATCTATCTATCTATCTATCTATCTATCTATCTATCTATCTATCTATCTATCTATCTATCTATCTATCTATCTATCTATCTATCTATCTATCTATCTATCTATCTATCTATCTATCTATCTATCTATCTATCTATCTATCTATCTATCTATCTATCTATCTATCTATCTATCTATCTATCTATCTATCTATCTATCTATCTATCTATCTATCTATCTATCTATCTATCTATCTATCTATCTATCTATCTATCTATCTATCTATCTATCTATCTATCTATCTATCTATCTATCTATCTATCTATCTATCTATCTATCTATCTATCTATCTATCTATCTATCTATCTATCTATCTATCTATCTATCTATCTATCTATCTATCTATCTATCTATCTATCTATCTATCTATCTATCTATCTATCTATCTATCTATCTATCTATCTATCTATCTATCTATCTATCTATCTATCTATCTATCTATCTATCTATCTATCTATCTATCTATCTATCTATCTATCTATCTATCTATCTATCTATCTATCTATCTATCTATCTATCTATCTATCTATCTATCTATCTATCTATCTATCTATCTATCTATCTATCTATCTATCTATCTATCTATCTATCTATCTATCTATCTATCTATCTATCTATCTATCTATCTATCTATCTATCTATCTATCTATCTATCTATCTATCTATCTATCTATCTATCTATCTATCTATCTATCTATCTATCTATCTATCTATCTATCTATCTATCTATCTATCTATCTATCTATCTATCTATCTATCTATCTATCTATCTATCTATCTATCTATCTATCTATCTATCTATCTATCTATCTATCTATCTATCTATCTATCTATCTATCTATCTATCTATCTATCTATCTATCTATCTATCTATCTATCTATCTATCTATCTATCTATCTATCTATCTATCTATCTATCTATCTATCTATCTATCTATCTATCTATCTATCTATCTATCTATCTATCTATCTATCTATCTATCTATCTATCTATCTATCTATCTATCTATCTATCTATCTATCTATCTATCTATCTATCTATCTATCTATCTATCTATCTATCTATCTATCTATCTATCTATCTATCTATCTATCTATCTATCTATCTATCTATCTATCTATCTATCTATCTATCTATCTATCTATCTATCTATCTATCTATCTATCTATCTATCTATCTATCTATCTATCTATCTATCTATCTATCTATCTATCTATCTATCTATCTATCTATCTATCTATCTATATCTATCTATATCTATCTATATCTATCTATATCTATCTATATCTATCTATATCTATCTATATCTATCTATATCTATCTATATCTATCTATATCTATCTATCTATCTATCTATCTATCTATCTATCTATCTATCTATCTATCTATCTATCTATCTATCTATCTATCTATCTATCTATCTATATCTATCTATATATCTACTAGAGCCCTTTTTATACCAAGTTCGGATATAGGTCACCCCCTCTGACTTCCGTTCTTCTCTGCACATTTAGATTTTCGTCTATCTGGACCGGCATATCTCTTTAAATCATTTGCCCACCTTATCTGTGTCTTTCTTTTGATCGTTTTGACTTCCAGGGTATCCAGTGCAGCACTTGTTTACTCCATCTATTGTCCTCTTGCCTGTTGTTATGGCCCACAAATTTCCACTTTATATCTGTTGCTTTTTCATTATAACATGTTTTACCTTCGTAACATTTTATATCCACTCCTTAAGTTTTCTGTCTTTCAAGCCGATTCCCAATATTTGCCTTTTCATTGCTTTCTGGTTGTTTGGGTCGCTAATTTATCCTTGTTTGACCGTATCATTTTCCTTGTTTGGCATCCGTATGTCATCACTGTTAGAAATCACTGATCGAGGAATTTTGTCGTAAGGTATTCCGGATATTTATGATTTGTTAAGATAATAGCTATCTTTATTCGACGTTTTATCTCCATAGTCTGATTTTTTTCCTTAAATTTGATGATTGGTCTCAAATATATGGAGCTTGAGATCTATTCCATCTTATTATTTTGTATTTCTAGTGTGATATTATCTGAGGTCTTACTCATTGTTTTCTCATATATACTTTTAAGACTTGTATGTCGTACTTCTCTATCTAGTTCCAAAAGCATATTCTCTAACTCTTCCACCACTTCCATCACTCCATTTATTATTATTTCTTTCTATGGCTTATTTAGTTTGTTGAACATATCCTCTAGAGCTTGGTTAAAGAGCTTTAATGATGTTGTGTTTTTTGCCTTATTCCTCTGTTCATTGCTGTTGGCTTCGTTAGTTTATGCATCTGAATTTGTGTTTTTGATTTCTGGTGTATATTGCCAGTAAGCTCAGTATATATGTAGTCTACCCTACTACTGTGTAGTAAGCATTTTATTACCAAATGTTTGACACCGTCAAAAAGCTTTCTCAAATTCTACAAATGCTGCATTTATCGGGATGTTATATTCATTTTATTTTTCGATTAGGATTTTCACAGTTAACAGTTAAATGGTTACTTGGTTCTAATAGCCTAAGACTGCAGGATCACTACGTTCATAACGTAGTTAATCAAACTCATATTTTTACATACATTTAATATTAGGAGAATACGTTCCTAGTAGGTTGCCAGTCAAAAAGTGGCCGCAAATATTTTTAATTCAATTAATCGTATTTACTTTTTGACAATAATGTTATTTCGTTCATTTATTTTTTAAATAAACTACGCTGCTCATTTCGTATATGCATGATTTTTATATCAAATTAAATCTATGTTTTTTCGTAATGTGATAATATAAGTTTGCCTGAGAAAAAATGATCGAAAACTAGGATTGCGAGCTGTTAAGAACGCGAGATATCAAAAATAAAATAAAAGACAGCTAGCGCGTAACGCTACTGGTTTAAAGTGTCAGTTGTGTGAGGTTTTAAAGCATGCGTCAATAGATATATAATAATATACATATTTATCATCATCATCATCAACCTGTATGCATCCGCTGGTGGACATAGGTCTCCATCAGCTCTTTCCATATGTCTCTGTCTTGTGCGGCTTGCATCCAGTTACTGCTAACACGCTTCAGGTCGTCAGTCCATCTAGTTGGTGGGCGTCCTCTGCTCCGTATTGCTTCTTGTCTTGGTCTTCACTCTAAAATACGTTTTATCCATCGGTTGTCTGATAATCTGGCGACGTGTCCTGTCAAATTTCATTTTAGCGACGTAATTTTTTCGATGGCGTTTGTTGTTTTTGTTCTACGGCGTATTTCTTCGTTTGGGGTTTGGTCTCTCAGAGAGACACCCAATATCTGGCGCTCCATAATCCTCTGAGTCACACGGATCTTATTCACTACCTTTTTTTTGTGTCAGTGTTTCCGCTCCATAAGTGAGTACAGGTAACCCACATTGGTCACAGATTTTCCTGAGACAGATGGGTAGGTCCGATTTAAATACATATTTTAACTTACCAAACGCTGCCCAGTCTAATCCTTTGCGATTTGGAAGTTTATATGTCTGGTTATCTCTTCCTAATCGAATTTCATGTATTAAGTACTTATACAATGTAGTCTTCACAATATGTGTTCCATCAACAGCAATATTTCGATTTAGCACCAGATTAGTCATTATTTGCGCCTTGTTCATATTAATCTTTAGTCCGACCTCCAAGGGAGCCTGATAGAATTGTTTAAACATTATTATTGCATCATCCATACGGCTATAAGGACGATGTCATCTGCAAATCTCAAATGACTAAAGTTTCTCTCCATTTATGTTGATACCATGCTAATTCAGATGTGCCTTTTTACAATGATGTTATAAAAGCCTCGTGAATAACTTTGGGGAGACTCCTTACCGTACTCCTCGCTGTATACAGAATTTATTTGTTTCTTGTTCAGATAGTCTTACGCTAGCTGTGGCATTTTGGTAGATATATTTGATTATGTTAGTGTAGCGATGGTCTATTCGACATTCTGTCAATGCTTTTAACGTTCTTTGATGGCTTATGGTGTCGAATGCTTTCTTGTAGTCGACAAATATCAGTGCCAATGGTTTGTTGTATTCTGCAGACTTCTCTTTCAGGTTCTTTATCACTTAGTTAGCGGTTGTTAGTGCTGTATTCCAATCTAAATCCAGCTTGTTCTCTAGGCTGATAGAAGTCTAATTTAGCGTCCAGTCTTTTTTTAATAATTCTTTTGAAAAGTTTATATATGTGTGAAAGCACAAAAACTGATAGGACAGTAGTTTTTTAGATCTGTTATGTCTCCTTGCCTGTATAATAAAATAATGACTGCATTGTTCCATTGAGGAAGGGGTTTTTCCTTGGTAGATGCATTCGGTAAAAAGCTTGGCCAAAGCCTGAATAATTTTATTTCCACCTAGTTTGATCGCTCGGATCACTACTAAGTTATCGCCAGGGGATTTATTGTTCTTTATTTCTAAAAATGCCGTTTTGATTTCGTATGGGGGATTCGTATTGGGGGGTTATCCAAGATGGCAGAAAGTAAAAATGTCCCGTCACCTCTCTCTATAGTTGAAGAGGTAGATTTTAAAGAGAATACATTTAAATGTTGTCAAACTAAGCCTAATAAAACACTCCTTTGTATAGTATGTGGAAATAGTTATCACATCTCATGTGCTGTGAAAAACAAAGTGAAATTCTTCAAGATAGGGGATTCACGTGTAATTTGTTGTCTACATTACAAATTTAACTGTTGAGATTGAGGAAAGCACAAAAACGAATCTTAATCATTTCACAACGGGGAGGTCAGAGAATAAAACGAACGATGAAGGATATCAGATTGTGACAAAAAGACGCAAGAAAATAATGGGAACTGGAATTGGTAATAAGGATTTCCATGGAAAATTCGAAAAACCAGACAAAAAATTGTGGCTATTTATCTCAAAAGTTCCGGATAGTGTTAATGCGGACCACATCAAGAGTTTCATAATAACTAAGACAAACTGTGCGGACATACAAGTAAAATTGTTACCAACTGACCATAAAAAAAGGGATAATAAATGTTTTATGATAGGTGTACTACCTGACTTAAGCAAAGAAATTTACAATCCTGCTTTTTAGCCGAAAAAAATTGGCATTGAACGATTTAACTTTAGGTTAGGAAGAAGATTTTTAGATCGAGAGCATCACAATAGAGGTCTGTCAACTGGAGAAGATAGACCAAACCCTTTTTTAGTCAAGTAAATCCAAGAGAGATGTTACTTTTATCATCACCAGACAGTTGTTTAAAAATATTGCAACTAAATGCTCAATTTTTGACAAATAAATTACTCAAACTTGAAGTCTTAACATTGCAAGAAACAACCTGATATAATTTGTCTATCAAAACATTGGTGTACTGAAGAAAACATACAATTTATGACCCTGAATGGATACAACATCGCCTCCTATTTTTGTCGAAAGTTCCATATCCATGGAGGATCCATCATATACATCAAAGCTGACATTAAGTTCAAAACATTAGATGTCTCTAACTTTAGTGAAGAAATGGTGTGTGAGTGCTGTGCGATTTCTCTGTTTATAGCCAATAGGAAAATTTGTGTTATTAGTGTTTATCGTTCGCCATCAGGAGAAGTTTAGAGTTTTCTGTGTACATTACATAATATATTGGAGCTATGTAGTAAGTCATATCATAATATTTATATTTGTGGGGATCCAAACATTGATTATCTTGTCATGTCTAATAATAAGCAATCTTTTAACGAGTTTTTAGTAAGTTATAATCTGAGAGTCACGTCTGAGGTTCCTACAAGAGTTTTCGTAGATAAATTGGGTAAAACATCAACTACAAAATTGGACTACATATTGACAAATATCGAACAACATCTTTATAAATCAAATGTTTTCGAGGGGCACTTCAGTGACCATAAAGTATTTTCACTTTTTGCAAGCCAATAAAGTATCGAAAAAAGATAAAAAAACCCATCAGTTTATTCACAATTGCATGCTGAATATGTCACAAATTCATTTGTTAGCATTTTAGATCACAATCTAAATTTATATTGTCGATTAAAAACACGGTATAAAGCACACAAAACAAATAAGGCTATATGGGTAATAAATGAGAATGTGAAATAGGTGAGAATAGATGGAGATATGACGCAGGTCTTTGATATTGAAAATGGAGTTAGACAAGGGGACGCCTTATCAACAACACTTTTTAATCTAACTTTAGAAGCTGTTGTTAGAAAACTGGATGTAAACGGCTGTATTAATACAAGATCTATGCAAATATGCGCATATGCGGATGATGTTGCCATAATAAGCCGCAACAAAAAGGTATTGAGCGAAAAAGTCATAGAACTGAAACGAGAAGCTGCTACGTTTGGTCTATATATAAATGAAAGCAAAACAAAATATATGGAGTGCACAAAATCGAATGAACATGAGAATCTGAAGGTAGACAACCATACCTACAAATATGCCTCCACTTTTCCCTACCTAGGCTCAATAATAAATGACAGCAACAACATCAGTCAAGAAATACAAGCACGGATTCTTAGCGGTAATAAGTTACTGAATCGTGAGTCTAAGCTGAGAATCTACAAAACAGTAATTAGACCAGTGGTCACATATGGATGTGAAACGTGGACCCTCTCAACCACTGATGAAAATCAACTGAGAATATTTGAGCGCAAAATACTAAGGAAGATATTTGGACCAACCCAATGCACCGATAGTTCGTGGAGAATTAAAATGAACCACGAGCTGGATAAACTAATGCAGAGCGCAGATATTGTCAGATTTGTAAAATCACAAAGACTAAACTGGCTTGGTCACCTAGAAAGAATGCCAGATAATCGAGCTGTAAAAGTAGTCCAGAGATGGAAACCCCAAGGAAACAGAACAAGAGGAAGGCCCCGTAAAAGATGGATAGACGACGTAGAGAGGGATCTTAAAACCATGAACATCAGGCAGTGGCGAAGGAAAGTATCCGACAGGGCAGAATGGAAGAACATTGTTAAGCAGGCCAAGACTCACAAAGGGTTGTAGCGACATTAGAAGAAGAAGAAGGGTAATAAATGAGGTAAGACACGCTCTGGTGAAAAACTAAAAAATCTACACAGGATAGCAAAAAATATAGGGAGTCTCGAGTCTCAAGATACCTATAAACAGCCAAAAAAGGAATATAATTCTCTCTCATAGTGACTTAATTAGTCAATCTTACAATATACCAAAAACAATTTGGAATTTAGTAAACAGTGAAACCGGTAGGCAAAAGAACAGGTCTGATATTATTATACATTATGATAATAAAATTATTACCAAGTCTTATAATACTGCTAATTCGTTTGCCTCATATTTTGCTACAATACCAGAATACAATCTTCAAACTCATTTTGGCACATCGTTGCCTTCTTCTTGTACTACCTCAAAAATGTGTAACAAAACATTTTTCTTTTTACCCTTAACTCCAATTGAAATAAAAAATACAATCGATCAACTAAAAAATAAGCCTAGTACTGGTATTGACAATATATCTGTAAAAATAATAAAACTGATAAGTGATCATATATCGATTCCTTTAACCCATTTAGTTAATCTCTCAATAACAACCAGCCAATTTCTATCCATATTTAAAATGGCAAAAGTTATTCCAATCTTCAAAAAGAATGACTCTCATGATATTTCAAATTATAGACCAGTATCTGTCCTTAGCATAATTTCCAAAGTAACAGAGACGGTTGTATAAAACAGAATGTTTAATTTTACAGAAGAATACAATTTATTAACTCCAAACCAACACGGCTTTAGATAAAAAAAGTCAACACTCATGGCTGCATGCAGCTTGTTTGAGCGTATTTATGATGGATTAGATAGTAGAAACCACGTGGCAGGAATATTTTTGATCTATCACGTGCTTTTGACTGCTTAGACATAACATTTATTCGCAATAAATTATATAATGTTGGTTTTAGAGGGATATTTCTAGAATGGGTAATAAATTTCTTAAGTGACAGGAAGAATGCTGTTAAAATAAAAGAATCAAGCTCAGAACCATACACGACAAATAAAGGAGTACCACAGGGATCCTTGCTAGGACCATTATTATTCCTAATTTTTATTAACGACCTACCAGATCACATAAGGGCACTTATAATATCAATGATTGCTGATGATACTTCGTTAATAGTCTCTGCACGTACACTCGAGGAATTAAAAATGACAATAAAGACTGTTGACTCTTGACTGCTTTATATGCTGGTGTAATACCAACAAACTAATATTAAATATTGACAAGACGGAAATTATTTATTTTCATTCATACAACTCATCTACCTATGACTATATCTTAACCTTCCATGATAGAAACAATATGTTATCTTCCACTCACTCTACAAAGTTTTTGGGTGTGTTCATTGATTGTAATCTCAAATGGTCAGAGCAAGTAAATTCAGTGAACATGCAGTTGAATAAAGCTTTTTATGCTATATCTAGAATTAAAAACACACTACTCATCTCGGCATTAATGAACGTTTATTATAGCCTTGCTTACAGCCACATGTGCTATAATGTAATTTTGTGGAGGAACTCAGTAAATAGTAACAAAGTGTTCATTACCAAAAAAAATTATCCGTACAATTTTTAATTTGGATTATCAACAATCTTGTAAACCAATTTTTATTAAACATCAAATTTTAACTTTCTAATGCCTATATATCTATAAATGTTTACTTTATGTAAAAGAGGAAATCAATACATTTCCAGTAAATTCAGACAATCACTATTACAATACAAGAAGTGCTGGATATTTACGAGTTCCTAAAAACAGAACATCCAAAATTTCAAAATTGCTTCAGATATATGGGACTGACTTTATACAATCATTTGCCAAAAACTGTGAAAGAAATACCACTTTCCTCTAAATTAAAAAAAAATGTTAAAGATTTACTCTTAAGAAAAGCATATTATTCTATTAATGAATATCTTGAGGACAAACTGCAGTAGCTTCATATTTTACTTGTAAAAATGTTATTTTATATATTTTATGTTTTGTCAATTTTGTAACACTGTGAATATTGTATTATACACATTAATGTTTTTTATACTGAATTCTGTAGTGACGTATCCTATACATTTATTTTGAATGTCTTACAGGATCAATAAAGTATGACTATGACTACGACTATGACTATGGAGTTATTGCTGGCATTAATTCTGATACCTGGTTTGTGATTTTGAGTAGGGGCTGATCTTGCCTTTCGTTGGTGCTCCCATACTTTTCGCGATTAAAGGATTCGACAACCTCAAGGATTTTGGTTCTATCAGTAGTAATGTTTCCATCTTTGTTTTTTATTTTGTATATATTTTCTTGCCTATGTTGTTCGTATTTCGCCTTAAAACTTTTAAACTTTTTTTTTCTTGAATTGTTTTAGTTATTTCTCTTGTATTTTTTTCTCTTGCGTCTTTTCGGATTGACTGGTCTATATCTTTATTTAATTTCTTCATTGTTGTTTAGTTGGAGCCGTTGGAGCCAATAACTTATTTATTTCTTCAGGTGGGTTTTCCACCTGAAGAAATAAATAGGTAAAGTCCTTGAGAATATTCTTGTGCGACCGTACGGTTCTCATTTCTACTACTTGTCATTTCTCCATTATTGTTCTTTATATTATTTACTTCGGTTTTGACTAGTGTATGTCTTATGCATTTAAAGGTACTATTTTTGTCTATTATGGTTTCGATTTGTTCCCCCTGCTTCCAAGCATTTAAGCATAGCCTCAGAGTCCACGCTTCCACTTTATACAGTAGTACTGAAAAGTTATAGCCTTATTTCATTCTAACGCGAAAGTCAATACTGAGATCGTGGCTGCAAAGTACGTTCCTTATCTTTACAAAAGCAACCCGGTATTGTTCTATTCGGCTTTTAATTTCTACGGTTGGATCCCAGCTCTCATTGATATTACTGCCGGGATACGCGAGTTTCTCTACTTTTTCCAGTATATCTCTCCGACTTTTATAAAGTTATCCTCTATATAATTTTGTTACTACTAACTATCGTATATTTAGTTTTCTTAACGTTGAGTTTTAATCCTTACTGATCACCGGTTTATTTTATTTTGTTCGTTATATATAATATTATATAATATTTTTCACGATTACACCATTCAGAATAAAACCTTCTGTTGTCTCCATTAAGGATTCCTTAAATATTTTCTCTCAATACAATTTAAAAAGTAAGGCGATATTTAACAGTCTTGTTCCACTCCTCTTCTTATATTTATTTCATCTGACAGTTCTTGTTCAATTTTTATTCATGCCACTTAATGCCAGTATAGATTTGTAATTACTCGTAAATTTTTATCGTCCAATCCAGCTGTTTTCAATATTTCTAACATTTTGTTATGTTGGATCTTGCCTTTTTAAAATTGCACAGATGTATACATTTTGGTTTTTATCTCTGCATCTCTGGATTAGTACTTGTATACTGAACAAGGCTTTTGTTGTATCCAAGTGACTCATAAATTCTAATTGAGTATTGCTAATTCTCTCTAATATCGTGTATATTCTGCTATGTATTACTCATAGGAATATTTTCAAAACGGGACTTATTAGACTTATTGTCCGATAATTACTACATGTCTTTGCATGATGTTTCTTTGGTATTGTGATAAATCTCGACTGAAGCCAATCAATTGGTAATATCCCAGTGTCATAAATTCTATTAAAGAGACCACATAGTTCTTTAATTCCATTTTTTCCCAAAAACTTTAGTATTTCAGCACTTATTTCATCTGGACCAAGTGCTTTCCTATTTTTGCCGCGTGTATTTCTCATGCAACCTTACTTTCTGTTATAGATGGATCTGTTATAGTAATCGGTGTATAGTGTTCTACTCCTTCATCTAAAATTATTCAGAAATGTAGTTTTTCCATTCTTTTAACTGTTAATTGATTTTTAATATTCTGTGTCCGTTTTTTTCTTCTAAACTTTGGGATAGTTTTCGTATATTTTTGGCTATCTCTTTTAATTTCTTGCGCAGAGAAAATGTATATTTTTTTATAATGTTCGATTTCATTACATTTTTTACTATAAAATTGTGTTTTCGCATGTCTTGTCTTCTGCCTGATTATTGCATGGAACCTCTTGTATTTGTTTTTATTTTTATATCTGACTTCTCTTATTTGGTCCTAAATCGTGTTTATTTGTGGATGCTAATACTTTTTATAAATCATGATACAATTTTTCAATTTCTTCTTATTCATCATTTTGTGTGGGGGCATTGTAGGTAGTATATTCACATATTCACATTTATAGTT
Organism: Diabrotica undecimpunctata; assembly: GCF_040954645.1. Classification (NCBI taxonomy): domain Eukaryota; kingdom Metazoa; phylum Arthropoda; class Insecta; order Coleoptera; family Chrysomelidae; genus Diabrotica; species Diabrotica undecimpunctata. The sequence continues at coordinate 85,487,273 of NC_092810.1, read as the reverse complement.
GTTGTTTGTATTTGTAACATTAGTATTCTGTCTAAGAATACGTTAAGAGGCCAATTGATATTTTCTTTCTTGCAGCTATGAAGAAGTGAATAAACATTCACGAAAACGTTATTAATGTTTAAAAATGTACTATTATATATATATATATATATATATATATATATATATATATATAATATATATATATATATATATATATATATATATATATATATATATATATATATATATATATATATATATATATATATATATATATATATATATATATATATATATATATATATATATATATTTATTCATTCTTTAACCTTCCATTCGTTACACCTGTGTACGCCTTTGGTCACACATGGTTCCCATCTCTAGCTGAAAAGAGGGCAAAAATACACAAACACACTTCTACATACGTACACACAACTCACATGGTGTGATTAATAATAGCACACACAACTCTTACTTTAGACCCACAACGACCGTCGCGTTGGTTCCTGTCATTTATACTCACAGAATGAACTGTTTTGGAAAAATGTTCTCTTCTCTTGGACAGCATCAGTGGTTTGTGATGAGTTCGTGAAAACTTATGCGTGAAGTGGTTTTTTTAGTCAGCTGATCCAAAAATTTTGGAATATTTTTCAGACAAAAATCGGTACGTTAATTAATGAAGTCTTTTAATTACTTATATTTCAAAAAAGTTGTTTACTTGTGTATTCTATGTCAGGTTTTATAATATTTAAATTATGTCGTAATGTTGAAACAGGTTATTTTTAAACGCCGCGGATATAGTTTTATTTCTATGCAACGGGAAGCCTAATTTTTGTTCTATACTTAGTTTTTGCGCAATATGTTAATTTAATTTATATCATATCATTGCCAGAATGTTTGTTCTTTTTAAATAGACCAAAATTGAAAAATAGATGCTAACGTCAACCTATTAAGTGTAAAATATTTTTAACTACACAAAGATGACAATTCAAACTTTTTATTGTAAGTTTCGGTTGTTTTCTTTCCCATACGAACAAAACTCAGTAAAATTATTTTTTTGATTTCTAAACACAATTTACTTTTTTTTTAAATATAATTAATGCATTACCGATATACTTTTTCCGGCTTTTATTAACTCGTCAACGTTGGTATTTTCTGTTTAAAAAGTTCTTTCTATATAGATAATTAAATCCTATGAGTTTAAAATGCTGTTTGTTTCGTTTAGTAAAATGAGAACATTGCCTTTAATATTTGTTATAATATAACTACTTACAGACGAATCTTTCCTTTACAAAAAATATTTACTATGACTCGTTAGTATTCTTTCTTAGTTTATCTCACAAACAATCAATCACAATGTTACAACTACTTATTGGATGCGGAGAGAGACTCGAATTATAGTTGATTTCAAGTAATCAATTGGACCATTCCCAGATAGTAAATATACTGTTTGAATTAGAATAGCACAAAAATAAATATATTATTATCATTTAAAAACACATTTTCATTACATTGTTTTAAACAAACTAGAGTTTGTATAAAAACTATAATTTAAATGCTAAATCGAAACTGCAAAGAAAATTTTCATTTCAATTCATTCATGTTTAGGCAGCTTATTGAAAATCGTATTTTATGGAATTAAGCCACAGTTGATAGTATCTAATAAAAATTACATTTTATATTTGTTTCGGCGTTTCGGTTTCAAATCCGGAATCGTTTATCCACAAGATTAGTATAAATATAATTTTTTGCCAAAATATGCTACAAGAAAACAGTTTCAGAACCTCTTATTGAAAATAATAACGAAGTATTTTTATTCCTTACTAGTAATTTTTTTATAAATTCAATATATTTTTATAAACTTATAAACCCATAATTATTTCTCTTACTTAAATAGACGAATACCTACAAAAATGAATATATATATATATATATATATATATATATATATATATATATATATATATATATATATATATATATATCAGCTCAAGGCCCTGAAACCTACAGGCCCAAGGCTTCAATGGTGTTCTCCCATTTCTTCCTATCTTGCGCAAGGTTTCTCCAGTTTTGTACTCCTAACAATCCCAAGTCTTTTTTTACTGACTCCAGCCATGTTCTTCGTAGTCATCTTTTTTTCTACATTCTAGCTACGTATTCGAGCCATCCTAGTCTTTGAACTTTCGCAATGTCTGAAATTATTTGTTTTCCATATATTTGCAATATTTCATGATTTGTTCTTCTTTTCCTGATATGCCCATCTTTTATATCTCCATATTCTTCTGAATATATTTTGCTCCCATCTATCTAGCTTCAGTTCTTTGTTTTTGCTTAAGATCCAGGTCTCGCTTGTATAAAGCAACGTTGGTACGATAACCGTTGTATATATTCTTCTGTTTGCTCTTTTGGATTTTTTATTTGTTATATTTTGTTATATTCTTTGTCTGGGGCCGATACTTTCCAAAACTGTCCTTTTTTTTTGGACTGAGGTGGAAACGTTCTAAACGGACTAGGGAAGGTGTCCCTAGTACTGTTGGACTCGATCCGGAAGGGGACACATGCTAACGCACGCTACCCAGTGTAGGGCCTCGTGCCCCGCATGCCCCCCTGGCCGGTCGCCTACCAACTAAAACCACCCCTTCTTCGACCCAGAATACCCCCGGACGAGTTCCTTAGAGAACGAAACATGGGAGTATCCTGCGCTGTCTGGACGGAATGTGCTAGGACTGTGCCAAGATTATCGTACAATTTACCTATGCTGCTATCCTGATAACGGGTAGCAGATAGGGGAGGTTCGGTTTCCTTACAGGCGAGGAAGATGTAATAGATAATACTTGTCGTTGTTAACCGGGAGTAGTGATGGTGTACGCAGACTAATGAGAGAGAGAGAGAGAGAGAAAAGGAAAAAAGAAAATATAGTAGGGTACGTGCTTAATGGCTAATAGGGCCATCACTTTTTTTTAGAACCTTTATTATCAATACATAGCCCAGTTTATGCGTTATCACGTACTTACGTTACTTACGTTATTATGTTACGCGGCGATTTTCGAAGATTGCGCAGCACGTGCCGATAAAGTGTAAGGTGCGGGAAGACACCTCCCTCATCTTGCTTGTTCAGCTCTTTCTATCATGGTCTTTCTTTTCATTATCTTTGTGATGTGGTCTATTATGTACTCAAAATTCTGTTTATTAAGCATCGCGATCTGCATTATGTTATTGGGCGTTATCGCTCCTAGCCTGTTCAGCAGCCTATTTTGTTCGGGTGCGAAGACATTACATTGGAAAATGCAATGCTCCGCGTCATACTTTACGTCGCATGTTGAGCACCTATCATCGTTGGATTTTTTGATAGTATGTGTGTAAGACCTGAAAGATTCATGTCCAGTCAAAAACTGTGTAAAGTAGTAATTCACTCGTTTAAACTTACATTGGTACCACGCCACCACATCAGGGATGAGCGTTTTGGTCCATTGAGCTTTCGTCGTCTGTGACTCCCATTCCGTTTGCCATTCTATAAGCATTTGTTCCCTTATGGTAGCTCTGGTCTGTGGGATGTGGCCGTTTTGGTTTTCATAGAGCAACTGCCGCTCTCTGGCCAGAAGGTGAATGGGGAGTGTACCCGCGATTGTCTGTAGGGCCACCGTGGACGTGGTTCTGTACGCACTCGTGACCTTAAGAAGAGGTTTTCTCTGTGCTCTTGTTAACAAATCTTTATACTTTTTATACCTAAGGACATCGATCCAGACGGGGGTTCCATATAGGAGGGTCGACTGCACAATATGTAGGTAAAGTCTTCTTTTATTGCTGCTTGGCCCCCCTAAGTTTGGTATTATTCGCTGGATGGCTGCTGTCTGTGCTTCCGCCTTCTTGGTCACTCTTGAGAGATGGCTTGAGAAACGCAAGCCTCTGTCCAAATCTATACCTAAATATTTAGCACAGTTGGTTGCTTTAAGCTCATTGCTACCTATCCGGAAGATCAATTCCGGTCCGTCTCTCGGGGCTTTAAGGATGACCGCTTCGGTCTTTCCACCCGACAATTCTAAGTTATTTCTCATCATCCACCTATTTACTTTATCAAAGCAGTTGTTTACTGCATCGACGACTTCCAAATAATTGTCACCCGTTGTTAAAATGGCTAAATCGTCAGCATAGGCTATTGCCATGCTATTTCTACCGTAGTCTATGTCTAGTACCCCATTATATAACACATTCCATAACGTTGGGCCTAGTACGGATCCTTGCGGTACACCGGCTGTCAGACTGATTTCTACATTTTTTGCCACAATTAGGTGTCTATCACTTAGATATCTTTTTATGATATTTACCAGGTATGCCGACACCTCGGCGATCTCTAGTCTATTAATGATGTGAGCCCAGTTTGCGGAATTAAACGCGTTCTTCACATCAAACATTGTTAGGACAGCCCATCTTCTTCTTGTGTTTTTTACGGTGTCTGTAATGTGTTTGACCGCATCTATCGCCGACCTTGATTTCCTAAATCCGTACTGTCTAGTCGAGATGATGTCTTTTTCACTCAACTCCTCTTCAAGGCGATTTTTAATAATGTTTTCGTATAGTTTCCCCATGCAGTCTAAGAGGCAAATCGGCCGATAAGAGTTGGCTTCGTCCGGATCTTTGCCGGGTTTCGGTATGAGTGTCAGTCTCGCACGTTTGAGGTCTTCGGGAAACTCTTGTCTCACAAGCAGCTGATTAAAGATGCGTATTACCGTTTCTGGTTTTAGCATTGTGATTAATTTGATCGCCTCTGGTGGCACACGATCTGGTCCAGAGGATTTACCTATCTTAATGGACTCTGCCGCTCTGGTGAATTCTGCAGTACTAATGCCTGCCGGAAAGATCTGTTCATTCTGTATGAAAGGTTTAATCTGTTTTGTGGGAAAGAGGGTACACACAATTTCCCGTCTTTTATCGTGGCACAAATCGTACGGGATCTCGGATCTCAGCGTTTTTGTGGCTATTTTGTACGCTTGGCCCCATACATCGTTTTCCAGCGCCTCGCACAGGTTATTCCAACAGGTACGCTTGGCTCTTTTTATCATTTTGTTTAATTCTTGTTTGGCGCTTTTGTATTCCTCCTTGGTCTGCTGAGTCCTCTCTCTTTGTGCGATCCGCCTGATTCTCAGGCATTCTGCCCGTTTTAGTTGTATTTCGTCGTTCCACCAGTACGGTACGGTATATGTGACATATTTACTCTTACTGCTTAGTCTGTGTACTCTAATGATTGCGTTTCTAAAGGTGGGAAAATCAGTAGCTTCTTCTTGTAAGTTTCTTATATTTTCAGTAAATCTTACTTTATTGAAAACGAGTGTCCTTCTGCCATTTCCTGGTGTGACCTTAGTGCCAATCTCGAAGGTGATGTATTTGTGGAACGTGAAAATATTATCCTCCAATACATCCCAGTTGTTTATTTTGTTGGCGTAATGATTTGATGCTAGGGTAACGTCTATATGACTCCGTGATACTCCTCTTTCAAAAGTATGTTTACCATTATTCAACACTACTAAATCAGCCGTAGAAATCCATTCATTCCATATTTCCCCTTTATTGTCATTCCGTGGGGACCCCCAAAAAATGAATTTGGCGTTTATATCGCCAACAATTATAAAGTGTTTCTCTGTAAGTGACGCCTCAATGATATTGTCTACCTTCTCTCGGTATAGTGTAATGTTAATGTTAGGTGAGATATAACAGGCTATTATTGATACGTCGTTCATGTTTACCTTAACGAAACCTTCTTTCTTCGTTATCTTCCTGATTTGCACACGTTTGTTCATTAAGTAGATGGCAACATCTGACCGTGTATCGGTAATCCAACCAAATTTCTTAACGATATTCACATTTGGTTCGGGGACTATTATAAGATCTGCATTTATTGCTAAGGCTTTAGCGTAAATCAGGTCGTGTGCCACCTTGGCCCTACCGATGTTCACTTGCAGGAACTTAAGTGTCTTCAACCCGTTCGAAGCCATTTTGGAGTCTATACCACTAGCCGTTTAGGTCACTTGATGAGGGGGGTTTCTTCAACCTATCCGCACCGGTCAATGACCGCGCTCGCCTGAGGGGTTGGAGAGGTAGGGGCAATTGAGTCCCTATCCGAGGGGGGAGGAGGGAGGGAGTTCGAACGCGAGCGCGAAGATACCTTAACACGTGTGAGTTCTTCCGCCGTGACCTCACATAATGAGTTAAATTCCTCCATTAACGAGGAGAAAGCAGCGCCGTTAAATACATCATCGTCCATTTTTCCCCGCTCCTCTCCAGAGGTGGATGGTTCTTCCTGAACGATTTCCATATTATGTATTTTCCGAGGTGCAGTATGCTGCGCCTGTAATAAGGGGGCCTCCGTACCCCTATTCTGGGAACCGAGCTTCGCCCTCTGCAGAGCCTCCCTAAAGGATCCACATTTCCCGCTTCCAATGCGGTGCTTTTCATTGCAGACCACACAGTGCTCCTCCTCTTTGCATTGCTCAAAGGTATGTCCTCCCTTTCCGCATCTGTGGCACATACCGCTACGGTCCGGGCCGGTACATCTGGTCGCTTCATGCTGATACGACCAGCATCTCTGACACCTTTTGACGACGTACCTTCTTTCCACTTCACATCTTACCAGACCCACCTTTAAATATCCCAGATCTAAAATCTTCTTAGCCGCTTGCGCCGTGAGGATGACAGTTGCAGCCTTAGTATAATTTCTCATTGGCCTAATTTGCTTTACAGAGAAGCTCGGCTTCCATCTACCGATCTCACGCTGAATGGCCGTCTTAATGTGTTCTTCCTCAACATTAGCGGTCATACCTCTAACATGTATAATCACGTTTCTTTCATTTCCTACCAGTTTCGCGGTAAGCCCATTCTCAGTTTTCGTGATGGCCTCTCTGATTTTCGTGGCAGCTCCCTGATCTTTATCTATTGTGATAAGTAGCTTTCCGTCGCGAGTGCTGCGCATGCTACGGATAGACTCTTTAGCCTCTGAGTTCCCGACGGCTTTCTCGACTCCCTCCAACAGTTGGGAGTAGGTAGAGTCACTCTTAGAGACGATAAAACCGTACGTTGGTCGTTCTCGTCGCGTGGCCGTCGTAAATATCTGAACAGTCGTGCCTCGGGTCTGTGCAAAGATAATCTCCGCCATTTTGCGAAGTTCCACTACTGGTATGTAGCTCACGTGGTGTAATGCCACGGAGTCCTCCGGCGAGGCCTCATCCCTGACACGCTCAAGTGCGTGCCAGAGTTCCTCCGCCGACTTAGGTCTTATTTTAATGACCATTTCTTTTTTGGTGCACTTCTCCATCCCTCTTCTTATTGATGTGGTGCTCTCAATAACCTCGAAGTCCCCTTCAAGGGTAGGAAGGTCAGGGTATCTGTCCCTATAGAGTCTCTGTACCGAAAATGTCATCTGTGGGTCGTTTGGCTCTAGGGCCACCACCTTTATGGAGCATTTCGTCTGCAGGGGGTTCATAATCTCCACCGTGGTCTTCTTATAAATACTATCGGGCCAGTCATACCTCACGTGCCTCTGGAAATCCGCAAAGGTGCTGACTCCTTCGAGGCTTGTTACTCTCACCGCTGCCGGCGGGCCGTGTCACGCGTCAGTCTGTGTCCCGCATTCAACTGTGGCGGGTTTCGCTCTTGTGTCCATGTGATCGACCATGTCCACTTGCGTGTCCATGTCGACCGTCATCCGCTCCACCGGTTCTGTTGAGTTCCTCTGGAGCCAGTTCTTGTAGTGCTCCATCTTTTGGAGCGCGTGTCTCTTAATAATCTGCCTGTATTTTTCTTTAATCGGTTTGGCAGTATTGGGGTACTCTTGAATGAGGCTGGTGAGCCTCCCCAGTTGTTTCCCTAGGTCTTCGAGGTATTCCATCAACTCGATTGCCTTGCTGCATGTTTTTTCTTGTAGGTTTCTTTGAAGAAGTCTTCATAATTGGCCTTTCTTTTCAGTGTATTAGAGTCAGGAAGGGAATTTATCCTCCTCCTGGCCTGGTCCGGTCTTCCCGATTCGTCTTCCCGTCCGCTCGGGTCGCCCGCGGTTTTTGTAACATAGTTTAGTGACATTTTGTTCCCACAAGTAGCTAGGGAAATACTTCTCACCACCACAGAGCCCCGCGTGTGGTGGTAAGACTACGTACAACGGGGGTTCGCCAGGTGCCCCGAGCCGTTCGTGGCCAACTGTCGTGTGGTCATTCATCCTTCGGCACGGTTTCTAACACCTTAGATTCCGGGTTTTTTCCCGCTAGTTTACTCCATCGGATTTTTGATCAGGTTTTCTCCTGCGGGGGGTGAGGAATAGAAAGGGTCAGAAGGTGGAAGGCGTCGCAATTGGGACTTATTGCGGCGCCTTGTAGCGTCCGGTGGCAAAGTCCTGCGGCCACCCGGCGCAACGCCCTCGGACACTGGACTGTTCTTAGTTTCACCGATCGTGCTCCCCAGTATTTTACACAGAGTAATACTAGGGACCAAGACTAGTTACTCGGCCCTCCCACCGACGTCGAGGTAAAAAACACAGTCCAGGGAGGGTTCCAAAACTGTCCTAAATGTTTATTTTTTTCATACTTTGTTTTCTCTTCATTTACTTCTAGTCTAAACTCCCTGGCTGTTATCTCGAGTCTTTAAAAATTTCTCTGAATTTTTTTTTGGTCTTTTTGTTATTAGGGGAAGATTGTCCGCGTATGCTACGCATTGAAGTTTGTGGTAGTAGATTGAGCCTTTATTGTGTATATTACTTTACACTTTTGTATTTATAAATACAATAGTCACCTTTCGTAGGCCTCTAGTGATGTTAAAGCTGTCCTTTTAGTGATGTTAAGGCATGACATTCTATCATAACTTATTTTTGAACGTTTGAAACCACTAAATATATGGGAAAAACCCTTTAAATGTAGTTAGATCACCTTTGAATTACATCTTTGATTAAAAAACTAGAATGTTTAAGCTTAAGTTATAAACGGAATTAGTCACATGGTAACGTAGGACTCCACTGGGAAACTACGCTCTAAAACTGGGGAGAGTTTCACTGCTCAACTACGGAATTCACCAAAATTAACTTAGGCTCATAATATACCTCTCTCTCTCTCCAATGGCGCTACAGATTAAGTCGATCCTTGGCCTTGGAGGAGGCCTTGGAGGAGGCCTTGGAGGCCTTGGAGGATGAAGTCCGCTGCCACTTCATCCTCTCACCTTTTCCGTGGCCTTCCTTTTGGTCTCGCGCCCTGCATTTTACTGTCTAAAGCTCTTCTTAGCAATCTTTCGGTCTCCATTGTAACAACATGACCAGCCCATCGAAGTCTCTGAAGTTTAACGAATTCTGAGATTGGTGCCTCTTTGAACAGTTGGTAGAGTTCATGGTTGTACCTGAATCTATATACTACGTTTTCATTAATAGGTCCAAATATCTTTCTTAGAATCGTGGCATAACTATTGATGCGATAATTAGTTGCACAGTACTGCCAGTATAGAGAAGGCGAAAAGCTCGGGTTCGTTCGGAAAAATATTCTCATGTTTTTTTTTTTCATAATCACTTTCATGAGATACCCCAAAATAAGGTTCAAGAGGTCGCCCAGGCGAAAAGTTGTTAAAATTTTTTTAAACAATTTATTTTAAACAAATTGTAGCAATAATTTTTTTCGGTCCGGACATTTTTTTGAATTTCTTGAATAGTTCTAAACAAAATAGGTCTCTAATAAATAATAAATAATTTAAAACTGAGAAAAACGAAAAAGAGAAAGACTCAAAAACACAAGTAAAAAACATAATTTTTGAATTCACCAAGGACCTAAGTTCAAGTTACACCAGTGGTACATACCAAATATGCATATATATTTTGTAGGTGCAGTAAAATAAAAACGTCTTAATTCTAGTTTTTATATCATGCGAAATGAAAAATAAAATCTTGTATGTACCACTGGTGTTACCGGATGATTACGCCCATTGAGCAATAACCATCCTCAGGCCAGAGGTCCTCTGGGTGGATTATGTTGCTCCCGAATGTAATCATCTTAATCACACTCTTGGTGTAGAAATAACTATTAAACCATTATTTTTTAATTGATAATGAAGCGCGTATGGCAGGGCGGGCGCTCATTCGTACAAGCGTACAATGAGAATTTAAACCAGCAAAAATGTGTACCCAATATCTTGTTTCTGTCTTTTATAAACACCGCATCCTGAGCGCCCGTCCTGTTGTAAGCGCTTCATTAACAATATTTTAAAATAAAATAGGCCTAAAATACTTTTAGGAAATAATAGTACAAGGTTTGACCTTAAATTTAGGTTCCTAATCAATTTAAAAAAAAAATTACTTATGGTTTGAGCATTAAAAATCGTTTTTTCTCAGTCAAAATTTGCGTTTTTCTCAGTTTTAAATAACTCGAAAACGAACAAGTTTACAAAAAAACTACAGGAAACTTATTTTGTTCAGAATGATCCAAAAAATTCAAAAAAAATTTGTCCAGGCCAAAAAAAATTGAGTGTTACAATTTGTTTAAAAAAACTTATTTTGTGGTATCTCATGAAAGTGATTATGCAAAACAATCTCATACGAATATTTTTCTGAACGAACCCGAGCTTTTTGTCCTATCTAGTACTGAATGCCAAAAGAAACATAAATATGACAAAAAGTTCTTTAAATACATTGTTTAGGCACTTTTGGTATTTGGGATATATTCGGTGTTATCAATAAAAATTTTACCCTTTTTGTTCAACCTTTTTATATTATTTCAATTAAAAGTTTCCTATTAAAAAGTAATAAAAAAGCAATAAAAAAACAGGTGGTGGTCAATTTTGATAACACAGAAGTCGAAAACAGGCACTTTATTCGCAACAAATCCAAGGTCGATGGGATTTTTAACGAAATTTTCTAATATACTAATATACGATATATTGGCAATATCGGTACTAAGGAAGATTTAAATTCAAATGTTCAGCTCACGTGAGAACGTTTTCGAAAACCTCCTAAATTCCTTTCAGTAAATCACAAAACTCTATAAATTATTTTTGTTTTGTTAAAAAGTCTTTCGGGATTCATTCCTTTTAAACTTGAGACTATATTATGTGACTTTCTATTTTCTATAAACTAAAAAATAATTCATTATACTTAACGTATTTAAGTTAGTCATCTACCGAGTTATACACGTAAAGAAAATGTGGAACCGTGAAGTTACCAAGACCGCAGTTGAAATAAGAATTTATACTATGTAGACGAAATGTCCAAAAAAAGGTTATCCCGTTGAAAAGACGTAGTAGGATAGAAATTCAACCTCTTCCCTCCTAGTGTTTTTAGATAGAGTATCTACATTAATAAAGTGCCCCAGGTAATGGGAAAAACTAATTATTATTATTAATATCAATAATGTAGATGATTTTTTCCGTGGAAGCCGTTTGTTGTAAACTGGTCATACTGCAGCCTCCTGTTAGCTTATTGTGCATCTTCAATTTAATCGTAATACGTATTCCAGGATTTTGAAACCCTCTACCAGTTTATAAAAGTCTAGAGAATGGGTATCATGTGTTTTTAGAGTCACTCGATAGTCGCTTAAAAGTGATTACGGCCTGCGAAATAATGACTTGTCTTCATGATAGATATGGTTGACAGTCTCTGGTCCTCCAGCTACAGAGTCCGGAGCTTAAGTTTCCAAAAAACAGTCCCATTGTATATAGGGGTCTATTGACTGAAGCATATCCAGTAAGGAAGACTGGTAAGACTCTGTGATTCTGTATTTCAGCCCTATTGAAACATGCTCGTCCAATATACATTTTGTCCTGTTTTTGACCGAGTATGTTTCCCAGTACGGGTTATATTGCCTTCGAATTCAAACTTTTTTTTGGTAGCACACAATGGTTTTTGGCAATACCACGGCCATCTCTGGACCGAAGTATTTTGTAGCTGATGATCTCCTGGAAAGTTCAAGCCTTTCATTCTTTCATTGCCGAGTATTCCGCGATGCCCTGGAGTCCGTACTAGTGTGATACTGTTATATTTCACTCCCATAATAGTCTAGAGTCCAGTCTAAAAAAATTGAAACGTTTTCCTGTGTGTCCTTATCCATGACAGCAAGGTCATGGATAAGGATTCCTTTTTTTGGGGAGGACTGGGAGAACTAAGTACGAAAAAGGAATAAAAAAATACTTACAGAGATGCCCCGGGCAAATACTAAACAAGAGGATTTCTAAACTAGTTAAAATTAGGACGCCGGCGCCGTTTAAAAAACTCCTCTTGCTGCTTAGAAAGAAAGGTTTGGGATTTTCTTAAAAAGTTTAAGGGTGGATATCTTTTTAAAAGAGATAATTTTAAACTTCTAGTTTAAAGAAAAAAAAAATTACATTTTTATTTTTATTTCAAATAAACAGTTATTACAAAAAAATATATTTAAATCTATCAACAAACAACACATTAAGTTAGACCTTTTAACAAAACAAAATTAAAACTATGGTTCTGTACCAACAGGTAATTTTATTTAAAAGAAACTAAAATATGACAATTAGCTGGTACATAAAACATATTTATTTATAAACTTTTTAAATTGACATGAGAGCACATCTTTTTATATTAACGATAAATGTTTATTTAAAAAAATATAACAAAAACTACTTGCTTCACTGGCTAGTTATTTCTAATCAAATTATTAAAAAAGTTTGTTACCTTAGATTTTAATAAAAAACATTGTCGCACAAACTTCAAAAAATCTAGATTCGACCTAGGAGAGACACGAAATTGAGTCTGAACAAATCCTGGGAGAAATCAAATCAGATATCAAAACTGGACTTCAGGTTATCTTGGAGGATAAAAATATGTGCCCTTAAATTGGGCTGCTTATCTTTCACTTAAAACCATGTCGGCTTACTTAGCCCTCAGGACGCTGTTATCAAATCCCTTTACGCAAGATACAGCCCCAACAAATGATGATTAACTCATATTACAAAGATTGCCACATGGTATTTATTGGCATTTGAGCTTAAATCACCTTCTTCTCCACCAAACTCATGGAATTAAGCGAAACTTTCGGTTTTTAAAACTTTACCAAAAAAGGATGTTACTCCGTTCAGACCCTAAATTGTTCTCCTTAACCGCTACACTATTGAATTCCCGATTCCCCAATTCGGACTAGCACAATGAAAGCCTCTGCCTCTTACGGTGCCCCATCGCTAAGTGACATCATCGCCCAAAATCGAAAAAGCAATTTGTTTATTATAAACACTCCAAAATGTGTTTAGATTATCAGTCTCAGAGAAGACGCAAAAAGATTAAGAATCTTTTTCGGTGTTTTATGATACTACAGGGTGAAACAGAAATGCTACAGTCTTATAAGCACCTCCATATCTACTTGCTATCGGTGCATAAATATATTGTTTTCGTACGCCTTAATTCGAAAGTGCACAGTGGACACAATAATGCACAGTGCAAATCTGCCTGAAATACAGAGATATTTCTGACGGAGAGGTTTTCTCGCAGTATATAATATCTCATTTCGCCTACCCCTTGTAACTATGTGTTAATGAGGGGGTTCATTAGCGCCTCCCTAACTGCGTCGGTGTGCCCCTTATAACACTGGTGATTACAACGCAAAGCAAATATTTGTACCTTGCTTAGTTTGGGGATGTCGCTTTTTTGCTACACCTTTAGCCACCATACCTTCTTCATGTACCATGTCTTTTCAGAACGTTAGTGACCATCATACCTATTTTAATCTGATTAACTGCCACCCTTAGTAGTATGCGTGTATCAATATTGTATCCATCTCGCAAGTTATTCAATCATGAATCGTCCTGAATCGCGTTTTCCTGCTATTTTCCCTTGCAAATATTTAGTAGCATCCGTAACCTATGTTTGATGCCCCTTTTTACATGTTCAAAGTACTCCAGCTTTCTCTTCTTGATGCTTTTTATAATTTCGGTGATCGATCTTACTGAGTCACCATATTACTGATGCATATGTAATTGTTGGTTTTACCACAATTTTATAAATTAAATATAATATCCTCTGTTTTACTTTGTGTGGATATATATTTATATATATATATATATATATATATATATATATATATATATATATATATATACAATGTGGGTTCGACTCTGAAATAAAAGAGAGAAAAAGATTAGTAAATTGTTAAATAAATTAATTTTGACTTACCTGGTATGGTGTTAATAATTTCTGAATAGTATAGTTGCCTAGTGTATAGGTGAATCGTCTAAACCTTAAAAAGAACAAAAAAAGAAGAATTCTTAAAAAATATTTAAACATAGAAATTTTGAAAACGTCAGAAAATAAACTGTCAAGCAAGTCTATGGGAGCTAAATTAATAGGGGTTTTGTTAAATAAGAAATTACAATGATGTGGAGATGAAAAGAATAAATTGTATTAGCATTGTAATAGAATAAGTTTTATATCTGAACATTTTTTTTTATAAATTCCCAAATTAGATGTGATTAAAGTGATTATGAGAAATTAATGTGGATTGACAAATGTGTCAGAACAGGACAGTTTTATGGTTTAGAAAAAAATAGAAGACGAAAAGAAAAAAGAACGTTGGTGGCTGTTAGCAACGGATAATAGATTTTGGGAGAGGCCGACAAGAAATTTGAAAAGGAGTCCTGAAATTGTGGAATAGGTCGGGAGTGTTTTTTTTAACTCGTCTAAAGAGAATTTTAGTTTATCCACAGTTTCCACAGCAGAGATATCCAGAATTTGTTCCAGAGAGTAAGAGAAACAATTTAACTTATAAATTATTATTGGAGTACAGAAATGTCATTTAAATTGAGAAAATTAAAATTCATGAATTAACATAATTGCGATAGGCCTTAAAAAAATTGAAAATATTAATGATCATTAAATTAAAAATAAAATAGTACGTACCTTAACTTCCGAAGAGAGGATTGATATTCCAGTTTCACCAATTATTTTGCGAGTAGTTAGTTTTCTTTAAATAAATCAGAACTGTTTTAAAGTAAGGTTGGATAATAATTTTGGGGATCATTTGAAATTTTGATTATATTTGAATGCAAGTTAAAAGTCAGCGGAATAAAGTGTTCATTTTCTTTTCTTTATAGTTCATTTAAACACTTTATAAAGTTGCAATATTTATTTAGTTTTTAGGTACTTGTATAGAGTCTCCACATTTTGTAATAAATTTTTATTTTCACGACTCTAAACCACATTAAGATTTATACGATTCCTATTTTGGTAAATTTTTAAAGGCAACCCAAGTTGCAGACGAATTTTATTGTTTATATTAAATTTGTTCAATATTAATAAATAACGTGCTTCATTTGGGTTAATTTATCAAAGGTCTAAAGTAAATTTTGGTTTAATTTCTTTTTGAACTCTACCAGGAGACTACAGAGTCGACGTCACACAGTGACAGATTGCTTAGAACACATAATTGAGCTAGCTGAGGTATATATTAAATTAAACAACGAACCACAGATTTTAAAAATTACAACATTGATTATAAATAAAAATAAAATTAATAAAATACAACATTTTCAATTGACGCTAACAACGTGGGGCCTCTCGGAAAACAGAAATAAGGGTGTTTTTAAGCAGATTTATTAATATTACACAGATTAGAGTAAAAATAAATTGGTGTGATTAGTGTTGCAGAGATTCTGGGGCAGTTAAAGTTAAATTTGAGAATAAATAGATATTAGGATAAAATGGCAGACCGAATGACTTTAAGAATGGAAAAGAAGTCGTACCGAAAGAGAGTAAAGGAGAACAGGTATTAGAACAGGAACAGGATATACAGGTAGATGAAGAAAGCAGAGGAAGGTCAGGAGAAGTTGTAGTATATTTAGAGCAATGCATACAAGAAGCAGGACAAGGTGATAGAGAGGGAAGTCTAACAGATAGTTTGAGAGAGGAGTTGGATGAGACAGTGAGAGATAGACGTGATGAAAGTGAGGATGAAAGTAGAGTGCAGGAGGAGAGACGCAGGGAAGGAGATGTTGGAGAGTCAGGGATGACACAGATGGATATGAGGCAAATAATGCGGATGCTACAACAGATGGATCATAATATTAGGGGGGATATGCACAAAAGGGATAGTAATATTAACAATATTAGGGGGGATATGAACAAAATGGAAAATAATATTAAAGGAGAACTTAGGGGAGAGTTAATTAAAATGAGGGAAGAAATCAAAGAAGAAGTGAAGATAGTCAGGGAAGAGATGCTACACATTACCCAAGGTTTAGAAGAGAAAGTAGAACAGGTTAGAGGAGAAAGTGAGGATTTTAAGAGGAATGTACAGGAGGAGATATCCAGAGAAAAGGCCATAATTAGAGCGGAAATAGGACAGGAAATTGGGAGCAGATTTGTAGAGTTGGGAACATCCATTCAAGAGAATTTACCAAGGGAAATAAACAAAGAAGTTAATAAGCAGAATAAAGAGATTGTTAGGGAGGTAGAAAGTGTTAAAAGGCAAACTCAGGATCATGAGGAAAAACTTACCATTATCAAAAACAATATAAAGATGGGATTGCAGAATTTGGAACTGGAAATTGGTAGGCATGCAAATCAGGCGGAAAAGGGAGATAGAGTATTACAGGGACAAGTTGAGGAATTGAAAGAGAAATTTAAAAATGCAAGTGAGGAGATTCAGCGTTTGGAATCAAATCTAGGACAAACAAGGGGAGTGAGTACTGTGATGCCGAGTTATAATGATGGGGGAATTAAGTTTGACGGAAACCTGAATCACTTACATCCTAGAATATTTGTAGATATCATCAAAAATAAGGTAAAGAATGTAAGGGATCCGATAGAAATGAAATTGAATATTCGAAACATGTTAGTGGGCATGCCATTATTATGGTTTTGCAATAATGAAAATTCCATAAATAATGTGCAGGAATTTAAGGCCAAGTTTATTAACTATTTTTGGGGAGAAAACCAACAGGCTAGTTTCAGGGAACGGTTGTATTTTGGGAAATTCAATTATGAAAAAAGTACCAACTACAATCTGTACGCAATGCAGTTATTCCAGACAGCACAATACTTAGAACCGGCTATGCGAGAAGAGGAGATTGTCCTATACATCGCCAGGCAATATAACCATAACATGGCGGAAACAATAGCTCTTCACAATATAAAGACGATGGAAAGTCTGACAGGATAATAACTTCAGAGGATTGAGAGGAGTGTAGGGACGCAGAATCGAAATGGACAAGAGCAAGGGACATATAGGAATAACACAGCAAATAGACAGGGATATGTGAATCTAGGGAATAATTATAGGGAAAGAGAATTTGAGAGACAAAATAGAAGCAGGGATTTTACAAATAGGGGAGAGAATATGAACAATGCCAGGAGAGATATCGGAAGATATAACTGGGAACGTAGACAAGGGAATCCAAACAATGATAGAGGGAATAACTGGAGACAAGGAAATGACAGAGGCAATAATTGGATACAGAACCAGGGAAATTATCCACAGGAGACGAGAAATAGGGAAGCTTACAGAGAAGGGGAATCCAAGATATAATAGGGGGGAAAATGAGGAGAGAAGACAGGTGAATGTAGTTAGAACAGAGGAGAATAGGGGGGAAGCAAATGTTGATGCAGAAGGGAGAAATTTTGTTTAGACCGCTCCTATGTGCATAATATTGTCTACTTATCAAAGTATGAACATCCAAGGGAGTTTATTAGAGATACTGGGGAATTAAATAAAAATAATAACACTAATACTTTAAAGTTTATTGAAGGGTACATACAAGATTCAGTATACAAGTTATTATTAGATACAGGTTCAGAAGTAACTCTAATCAACAAAAACATTGTAAATAATTTAAATAAGGACAATATTATGGTGATAAAAACAAATAAATTATCATTAATAGGGGCGAATAATAAAAAATTATATGATACTAATAGTTCTATAATCTGTAATGTAAAATTGGGAAATAAAATGTATGAAATACAAATGTTAGTGGTAGATCACTTAAATTTTGAAATAGTATTGGGAAATGATGAAATGGAAAAACATAAAATGATTATTAACTATGTCAATCAAACTTTACAAATTGATCAAGAATCTATTAAATTTTGTAAATTAAAATAAGAAGAGAAAGAAAAGAGTTACTTTTGAAAAGGGGAGAAGGTACTTATCAGGTCACTACAGGTGCCTAAAAGGGATGAAAATCTGTGTGGAAAATTACTTTTGCCATTTGAAGGACCTTATGTCATTAGTACTGAACATGGGGTAAACAGTTATGAACTAAGACATCCAGAAACTAATAAAATTAGAGGGATATTTAATATAGAGGGAATTTATAAGTATTATGAATAAACATACAAGGGGTAGGCAATATTATGACACGAATTTGGTATTATAAGATATAAGTTTTGTAAATAGAAGGATAATTAATAAATAAGCATATCTTGAGATAAATTTGATAATTAAATAATTTATTAGGAACAGATGTACAGAATAATGATGAATTTATATAAACATAAAAGGTATTTATTTTCAAGTAGATTTATAGGAGTTACAAGTATAAATAAATGAGCAAAGTACTATGGACAAATCGATATTTTCTAGAAATTGGGAAATAGGGAATATTATAATGATAAATAGTATATGCGTAAATAAGATGAAAAATAGAATTATATGAAATATTGAAATATGAAATATAGAGAGTTATATGTAGAGATGATGAAATGAATATTATATGCGGATATAAAAAGAATAAATAATAATGCGGCAATGAATAAAGATACTGAAATAGTATATGAAATAGTATATAGAGGAACAATTATAAGAATTTCTACGAAAATAGTACAAGAAATAAATAGTACAGGAAAAGAAGTAAAGAAATTGGGAAAGTACTTGGAAATTTGATTCTGAAGTTGATATAATTAGTGAAAGATTTGTAGATTTTGTTTGGAGAATTCTGTATTTGTCATAGAGTAAATTATAAAAAAAAAAATATTCAAGAGATATGCTTATTAATAAAAGTCAGTTTATTGTTATGTTAATATTAATAAAATATTTAAGTTTACCGGTAAGAATTTAGATTTAGTAAGTGCTGATAGTTAGCACTGAACAAAATCCAAATTGGGGGGAAGTTGAAATGATTTCAATATGTTAAAAAGGATACAACTTAAATGGATTTTTATATGAGTTTGTTGTTCATGAATTTCATGAAGCCATCACAATGTGGGTTCAACTCTGAAATAAAAGAGAGAAAAAGATTAGTAAATTGTTAAATTAATTAATTTTGACTTACCTGGTATGGTGTTAATAATTTCTGAATAGTATAGTTGCCTAGTGTATAGGTGAATCGTCTAAACCTTAAAAAGAACAAAAAAAGAAGAATTCTTAAAAAATATTTAAACATAGAAATTTTGAAAACGTCAGAAAATAAACTGTCAAGCAAGTCTATGGGAGCTAAATTATTAGGGGTTTTGTTAAATAAGAAATTACAATAATGTGGAGATGAAAAGAATAAATTGTATTAGCATTGTAATAGAATAAGTTTTATATCTGAACATTTTTTTTTATAAATTCCCAAATTAGATGTGATTAAAGTGATTATGAGAAATTAATGTGGATTGACCAATGTGTCAGAACAGGACAGTTTTATGGTTTAAAAAAAAATGAAAGACGAAAAGAAAAAAGAACGTTGGTGGCTGTTAGCAACGGATAATAGATTTTGGGAGAGGCCGACAAGAAATTTGAAAAGGAGTCCTGAAATTGTGGAATAGGTCGGGAGTGTTTTTTTTAACTCGTCTAAAGAGAATTTTAGTTTTTCCACAGTTTCCACAGCAGAGATATCCAGAATTTGTTCCAGAGAGTAAGAGAAACAATTTAACTTATAAATTATTATTGGAGTACAGAAATGTCATTTAAATTGAGAAAATTAAAATTCATGAATTAACATAATTGCGATAGGCCTTAAAAAAATTGAAAATATTAATGATCATTAAATTAAAAATAAAATAGTACGTACCTTAACTTCCGAAGAGAGGATTGATATTCCAGTTTCACCAATTATTTTGCGAGTAGTTAGTTTTCTTTAAATAAATCAGAACTGTTTTAAAGTAAGGTTGGATAATAATTTTGAGGATCATTTGAAATTTTGATTATATTTGAATGCAAGTTAAAAGTCAGCGGAATAAAGTGTTCATTTTCTTTTCTTTATAGTTCATTTAAACACTTTATAAAGTTGCAATATTTATTTAGTTTTTAGGTACTTGTATAGAGTCTCCACATTTTGTAATAAATTTTTATTGTCACGACTCTAAACCACATTAAGATTTATACGATTCCTATTTTTGTAAATTTTTAAAGGCAACCCAAGTTGCAGACGAATTTTATTGTTTATATTAAATTTGTTCAATATTAATAAATAACGTGCTTCATTTGGGTTAATTTATCAAAGGTCTAAAGTAAATTTTGGTTTAATTTCTTTTTGAACTCTACCAGGAGACTACAGAGTCGACGTCACACAGTGACAGATTGCTTAGAACACATAATTGAGCTAGCTGAGGTATATATTAAATTAAACAACGAACCACAGATTTTAAAAATTACAACATTTATTATAAATAAAAATAAAATTAATAAAATACAACTTTTTCAATATATATATATATATATATATATATATATATATATATATATATATATATATATATATATATCTATATATATATATATATATATATATATATATATATATATATATATGTATATCTATATATATATATATATATATATATATATATTGATATGATTGGTGTTTAAAGAAAATAATTTATAAGTTATATACTAGAGAATTTAATAAAAATATATTTATGTGAGGGCATTTTTAAGAAATTTGCATATAAAAAGTATTTTTTTAGTAATTATGATGTTGTAGATATATTTAAGTGAGCCATGTGACTAGGCAACCAGATATACATACTCTGAAGTGACGTTTAAGAATAATTACGAATATAAAGTGGGGTTATAATGATAATATGTTGTTTAAAATGTGTAATTTATTAAATTAAAATGTTTAATTTATATAAGTTACTGATTTAAATGTATACTCTGATCTGAAAAGCCTAAATGCCAACAAAATTCTCGATAGATAAGTAAGGAATTCTCTAGATCACCGGAGATGGCTTTGTTTGCGAAATGGTTTGTTCCAGAAAATTCAGACATGTATTTAATAGAACAAATGGAACATGATTTCTTACCAGATGGTTCTGGAACATCCAAAAAGATATAAATACCCGGTGATTTGGATTCAAAGCAGTCAGAAAGTTTAAGTCAAGCAGTCAGAAAGTTTAAGTCAAGCAGTCAGAAAGTTTAGTAAGAAAGTCGATTCAGTTAGTTATGAGTTTTTTAGTATGAAAATTAGTTAAAGGCAGTCAATCAGTTACAATTGTTCAATATAGTGAGTTAAATCAATATTAAGAAACAGTATAAAGAAAATAATATTGAAGATTAAAAATTATGTTATGTATAAATGATGATAATGGAAGAAGTATTAATTGAATATTAAAATTAAATGATATTTTGGTGATTGGATATTGATATATTGAAAAGAAGAATAAAAATAAATGCTGTTGCTGGTTTGCTTGGTGGTTTATAAATGCTGTGAAGAAAAATATCTTAAATTGGTGGAAGCTGATAATTGGAAAAAGTAATTTCACAAAAACAGGGATAACCGAAGCTGAGAAGAAGACATTAGAGTGGTGATTATAATCTATATAGTGGAAAACAGTTCATTTAGGCATTCAGTGACAGAAAGGTACAAAATTTTGTTAATATAATTTAGTTAGTGTCATAAAAATTTCAATTTTGAAGATATTTTATTTAAATTTTACATTGTCTATATAATTTAATTAGTTTCATAAGAATTTCAATTTAAAGATAGTTTATTTTAAATTTACATTGGCTAGGTTTAGATATATATGTGTGTTTCATAATAGATATAATAAAGATAATTTAAAAAAGTACTTACAAACTAATTCTTTGAGAACCGCGATAAAAACCCTATATTATTAAAAAATACTCATTGCTCATCATTCAAACAAACAATACATCATAACAATATATATATATATATATATATATATATATATATATATATATATATATATATATATATATAACTAATTTAAGTGGTAGCTAGACGAGCTTTTCTCCCTATGACTGATTGAATTTATTATTTGACTTGACTTTGGACTTCCAAAGATGTCCGGATTTTTGTGTGCTCGGTCACGCAGCCGCCGAACCGGCTAAACCAAAATAACGTAAATATTCTGATTGATATATTATGATTTCTAAAGCCTTCCAAGATATTAGATTTATGATTTTTACTATGGCTTTTCTGGACGAAACAAAAAAAAATTAGGAAGCTTTTGTATTTTACTCCCAAGTATGTACCTACATAGGGCGCCTTTTAAAAATCTTGATTAATTTTTATAATAAATATTAAATGTATTTGCTATGTTTTTAGATAATTTTCATTATATCTGTATTAAGCGGTTTTCAACCCATAATCAAGGTCATTTTGTATCCACTAACCAAGGTAATGCATTTTTTACGAACTCGTTTTAATATAATATATAATACAAAATAGTCCTCATTAGTTCCGTGTCATCACCGAATCAATTACAGTCCACGCAGAGTCAAATTTCACGTAGTCTTTACAAAAATAGAAGCAATTAAGTGATAACCGAGGAAACCTTTTTATTACAGCATAATACTGCTATCTAATGGCAGACCTGTGATGTGTTCGTACCATAATGAGTATAAATAATTGAATGATAACAATGCTTTGTGACCTTCTCAACGATTGTAACGAGCTTACTGAATGTTTTCAGAAGCGTAGCAATACAAAAAGGGGATTGAAGGAAAAATTTATATAAAATTATATTTGCGAGAGTGATCGATGTTGAATTATACATTTTTTTAACGATTTTTTTACTCAATATTAAAAATTAGTAGATTTATTAATAGAGCATTGTCTGTTTTCAAAATATATTACATTTGTTTTAGTTTGTCTTACTAACAAAAAAATTATAAAAGTCAAATTTTGCCTTGTTCAATATTTTTGTGACCCTGATTGCGTTTGCGATATCATAGCGACAGCTAACACCTATCGCATTTCTCATTCATTTCTACCCAATATCTTGGAATACTAAGCTTCAGACCAAGTGAAAATAGGTGCAGAATCTTTGAATAAAGTTACAGTAGGATAGATGAAATTAAATAAACATGTGGTAAAACCAGCTGTTATTATTAAAATCCACTATTATAAAAATGATTACTTATAATAAAAATGAGAATACACATAAGTATCATGTATAGAATGATACCTAAATATAAAATTAAATTAAAAATTCTTTTATTTTATTAATATATCTCGAATTAGAGAAAAAAGAGTTCAATAGTTCATAACACGATGCGAATAATCTCTGTGAAATTCCTAGACGGAGTAGAAAAAAAGATCAAAGACATTGCAGAAGAAAGCTACACAAGATAATATGTGAAGAATATAAAATTGACATATTATAAGTTAAAAACATATGAATATTTGATATAACTTATCAGCATCGTTAATGGGTAAATACATGGAGGATAGTGGATAGAGGATATCTTCATATATTTAGATATCTCACATTCATAGTGAATGTGATCGCCTCCTCTCAAATCTTTTTCACTTATTGCCTTAACTATCTTTTGTTGCCAGGTTTGTCGTGGATGTATTTTTTCTGTTATTGTCTAGTTTATTATTCGTTTTGTTATTTTGTCTTCGCTGACTTGATTATTCGAGCTGATCTTCTGAGAAGGGTCACTTTTGTTGCCATTTACTTTGTTTGGCAATTGAACTGTTAAATCTCGATTCTGTATATAACAAGAGAATCGTGATTGTTGTATTGTTTTGGCAAATTACCTAATTAAATGTTCCTATAATTTTTTAAACATCATTTATTATAAAATATAACCAAGTTAAGAAAATTTAGCATTTATTCTACAGTCTAATATTTTTCTAGATAATCATGAATGTGTTTATACTTTCCATTTCTCTTGATTTGTGATAAGTAATTAAATTTTCAGTATATCTTCGTTATTCTAGACTTAAACTTTGGCCCTATATACATAATATATATTCAGTTTTGACAACGTGAACTATTATTTCAATTGCGAATTCTTGCGCATTTTTTGCCACTGGAAAAGTGCTTTATTAATCCACTTATACAGTGAGAACATAAAGGTTGGAATAAATTCGTTAAACGCCTAATTTAGCCATTGCGCCATTATTTTTTTTAACGGTAATACCTTATTTTGACACTATTATCGAAAAGAGCGCATCTTTTTGTATACGAGTGTCGTATTTTTTCTTATGTCAGTTATGTCGTATAACGTTTAAAGAAATTAATTCGGGAATACTAAAACATGTATTTTCCTAATTTTCATTCCAGCAATGCCGCTGCCTGTAAATAGTTTTTTAAAATAATTATTTTTTATCGGTTTAAATCTTATAAGTAGCTAAAAACATGTCTCATTAAGACTAAATTGCACTAATTCGACTTCAAAATAATAGTCAGCTATCAAACAATAACTGTGTTTTAAACAAATTATCGACATCATAACCCGTTTAAGCGAAATGCAACGCACAGAGATTGTAATGATAATAGGTTATGGAGATAGGATCCGTACATAAGCTGATGTTTGTAACTTATATAGCAATAAATATCCCGATCGACCTATTACGCAATCGACGATGAGCAAAGTCGAAGGAAAATTTAAAAATTTTGACAATGTCGGTAATAAATATACGAGTATCATCAGTGCAAGAAAATCCTCGTTAACCCTACCTGCCAAATCGCATTGAAGCAATCGATATGTAAATCGGTATGTCTGTTTTAAAGTGGCACCCATATAAAATGCAAGTGATTCATGAACTGAATGAAGATGATTTCGAATGCAGACAATAATTTTGTAAATTAATAATGGATTGATGTAATCATGATCCGTAATTAATACGGAAATTGTGTGCTGAGATGACGCCGCCTTCTCCTTAACAGGTATATTAAATAGGCAGAACTGTATGTATTGGGCACAAAAGAACCCTCACTGGGTGGTAGAAGAGCACTCTTAGTATCCACAGACAGTTAACGTGTGGTCGGAAATAGTTGGCAATAAAATTGTGGGTCCATTTTTTATTTACGGTTCATTGAACGGTGACAAGTATTTTGATTTAGTTACAGCGAATAATTTCCGCACTTGCGGCTCTATACTCAAGTCATCAAAATCCTAATTAATAATAATATTTTTTCTAATATATGAATTGACAGATGAGGATTTTTAGAGTGGCCAGTTAGATTTCCTGATTTGTCCTCACTAGATTTGATCTCATGGAGATACCTTTAGTCTAAAGTTTACGTTAACAGACCTAATAATATTCATAACCTTAAAGAGAGAATTAGGACTGAAATTAATTTAATTGTCAAGAGGTAAATAGTTAACAATTTGAGCATTAAATTTAATGGTTTGTAGGTTTATTTAGTCCAGTTTATATTTTTATAAATTATATTTTAATATGAGTAAAATGTCTTTTATTTCTCAAATATATAAAAAGATGCCATGTTTTCGATAATAGTGTCAAAATAAGGTATTACCATTTAAAAAATTAGAATGACGTTATAACTCTAACAGTGATGACGTAACCAAAAAGATTATTTTAGCAAAAAATGCGCCACTAAAAAATAAAATCGACCTGTATGAGCTTTTTTACCCAATGGCTAAATCAAGCGTTTAACGAATTTGTTCCAACCTGTACGTGCTCACTGTATATTATATAGAATCAGAATTTACTTACCTTATAATGACAACCTCACTCTTGATCTTGAATATCCAGTTTTTTTACTAATGCTATAGGAAGGGTCAAACAGGAAATAAAAATGTATCGATTAATTTACATAACCATATCTGAATTTAATCAAATGGGGTGGTCAGTATTTTACCAATTGGTACATAAAAAGTTACGTTTCTGTATATTTTTGATCTTCTTCTTCTAGAGCCGTCTCCACTAATGAAGGTTGGCTATAAACATTGCAAATTCGTCTCTATCTTCTGCTTTTCTTAAGAGTGTCCGTCTTTTTAAACCGGTCCAGTCGCGAATGTTTTTCAGCCAAGATATTTGTCGTCTACCAGGACCCCTTTTTCCTTCGATTTTACCCTTCATAATCACCCCTGCATACCCTGCAATAACTCGTACTTATCATTTCTAAATATGTGCCCCAAATGTGCTGTCTTTCGCCTTTTAATGGTGGTCAAAATGTCAAAAGTTCTTTGCCTCTTCCCATTCTGTGCAACACCATTTCGTTCGTGATATAATCGGTCCATAGTATCTTCAAAATTCTCCTAAAAAACCACATCTCAAAAGCTTTCAGTTTTCTCATTAAGTTAACTTTAACAGTCCAGGCTTCGACATCATAAAGAAGAATAGAGTGGATATAACATTTTACCATCCGATATCGGATTTGCAGATTGAGTCTTTGGTTACTCAGAAATTTCCTCATCTTCAAACAGTCTGCTCTCGAATACTCTATTCTTGAGCGAATTTCTGATTTCGGATTCTTATCTTGATCCTTGTAATGACTTTGCCCCTCTTACTGATAATCATGGTTTTTGTTTTCTTTATGTTTATTTTTAAACCAAACTGTTCCCCAGTATCACAAATTGTGTTTAGTAACGTCTGCAGGTCTGTCTCACTTTCAGCGATAATGACTGTATCGTCAGCATAACGGCAATATTTTTGATGGCTACTGTAAATAATAACTAGCAATTCTTCTTCTTAAATAGTTTGCTGATTAGTTTATTGTCATATGCTCTAATAAGGTCCAAAAATATTACATAGTTTTCTATATTGACTGCATTTTACTAATGCAGTTTTATTAATGATAAAATACTAACTATATAAGAAATATATTCTTAATTTTGAGAATTATTTTTTAGTCATTAGGACTTTTAGCACTTTAGGATTATTAGCACTACAGAGGTTTACTTAAATATTTATGTTATAAAAGATAACTATTAGATCTCCACTTAAATTTATATCCTGTCTTCGCGTAATTGTATCATTAACTTGAAATTTATCATTATGTAAATCAGCTAACGACTTATAAAAAAAACCTAGCGCCGGCTATGACGAACAACCTGTAAAATATCAATTATAGTGTTTGTTTTGTATACTTCGTACTCTCTTTTACCTCGCTAAACGTCACACAAGTTAAACAACTTTTTTCCAGTCCCATCATAATTTCTGTACTGATAACAGTTTTTACGCGTTTCAGAATAAAAATGGAGTGAATAAAAATTAAAATGAAAAAGTTTATCACAACTAAAATTAATAAGCAACAATGGAGAGTGACTGTACCCAACATCAATTCAAATTTGTTTCGAAAAAGTGCTTCAAAAGACGATAAATCTGATAAGGAGTCCAAAAGATCGTCTGGTTTTTATGATTTTCAAGAAGCTCAAGAGGATTTCAACAAATTCAGAAGTGTTCAAAACAGCATATACCTCGAATCTTCAACATCCGTTTCGACGTCTTCAGAAGAGTTTGAGGATGCGAGAACCATGTCCGATAGAAGCAGTAACAAGAACAAAGAGAGTGACACTGACGTAGAGGCATACCAGGATATCGAGATAACATCTACGCCCATCGTGTCAAACAACATCGATGACAATAACAGCCAATACGAATATGATGTTCCTAGAATTAGCTTTAAGTTTTTCGGAGAAAAACCAGAAGAAAACATTTATGAAAACGAAGAATGTACCCGTGAATTAGTGGATACTGTGGTTAGTGAAGTAAAAATCCTTATAACTTCGGAAAACTCTGAAAATAGTGCTCTAAATAATCCTGCGGAAATGGCTTCTATTAATGAAGACAGTACAATTGTTAAAGAAATTAACGTAAAGCAGGAAGAACAGGAGAAAGACTTCCCGGCAATTCATCCAAGCGAGAAGTTTGTTTCTCATACAGAAATCTACGTGAAAAGTTTAGAAAGTGTTTCGTTATCTCCAATAAAATCAGCGGGGAGTGATCCTAATATAGCTCTTAGATCTCAACTTATAGAAGACGATTTTTATCAAGTTCCAAGGCCTTTGATTAAAGACAACCGACTATCGCAATCTTTAAAAGACTTTACGGAAGAACAAGAACTCAGTACTAGTATAGTGCCATCGAATAATTCTAGTATTGAACACATCTCTGCTAGTCAATTTCTTCCCAAACCAGATATACAAAGTACTGAGACTATTATTGATTACAATGTGAAATCCAAAAGCAAAAGTATTAAAGCGAAAAAACCAAATATACTGAAAAAACGAAGATGGGATTCGTTTAGAAATAAATTCAATAATATAATGCAAGACCAAGCTTCCAAACAACGTGTAGGAGCGTTCAATGATAAAGAAAAACTGACGCTCAATTTGGAAGAGATGTACAAGAACTCTAAGAGTAAATGCAAAAAGCTCGTTGAAAATACAAGCAAAATGTTTTATAAGAAAAAAACCATTGATGATACCTCTTCAGAAACCACGACTAGAAACCTAAAAGCGAGTGATATCGAGTATAAGTTAAATCACAGTGTGAACGGTTGTGTTAAAAATGACAGCTTTGACAGTTCGAACCAAAAAGACGCTGATATTACTTCCCCTGTTTCTACTAAAATTTCATATGACGTCAATGATAGTAGTTTTAATGATAGTAAAGTGTCAACTGATGATAGCAGGAAAGAGGATCAAAGTATCGACTTTAGCTCCATAAAAAATGCTTTTATCAAGAGAATCATGTCACACGAGGTAAGGTTTTTTATAGTTCAATCTAATTACATACATACATATATATATATATATATATATATATATATATATATATATATATATATATATATATATATATCATTTGATACTATATCTTCTTTAGCTTCCATAAGCTTTTGTATGGATCAGTCAATCAGTATTCTAGTAAAAGTGATTGAAATAGGAGTGATCCTGGTGTTTTCTGTATTTTTCTCTAATTTATTATTTTTTCTACATATATATATATATACATATACATACATATATATATATATATATATATATATATATATATTTATATATATATATATATATATATATATATATATATATATATATATATACATATGTCCAAAAGTTTGGAATATTGGAATATTTCATCTTTTTATTGATTTTTATATATAAACTCTTCTGTATAGTTAAACATCATTTTGTTTCCATTCTCAACAATACCAAATAAATCTTAAAACCAGATAAACGATATGCAAAAAAATTATTTATTCTCTTGGAGTAAAAAACTTACAATGTACAACTTACATTTAAAAATTAATTAGTATAGAAATAAAATAATTTTTAATAAAACTAATAATTAGTATTTCCTCCATTGGCCTGTATGCATGCCTGTAGGCGATTTAGTATGCTGCCGATTAATTGGTCGAGCTGGGCTTGCGGAATTCTCTCCCATTCTTCACGAGCAGCATCTTTTAGTTCTCGAAGTGTAATGGGGAATTGTTTCGCTTCCTGATGCGTGTTTTGAGAATGTCCCAAGCATGTTCAATAACGTTCATGTCGGGGAAATTCCAGGGCCACTGTAGTGCAGATATTCCTTCTTCTTTCAGAAAATTTTGTATTGCTGCTGTTCGAGGAGGAGGTGCGTTGTCATGCAAAAACACAAATTCATCACCTACTGCCCCTCGGAATAGAGGTACGACAGGATTTAAAACTTCCTCGATGTACCCAGAACCAGTGACTCTTCTCTCCAGAACCAGCAATGGCGTCCGTGTACTACTCATAATACCACCCCAAACCATAATACTGCCATCTTCAAATGGGACACGCGGTTGGACTGTTTCTAGTCGGGCTTGTCATCCTGGAGCCCTCCAAACCAGTGTTCTTCGCGAATCACATATTAAGCCAATTTTTGAATCATCGCAGAACATCACGTTATTCCAGTTAGGACTATGATGCACCATTTCTCTAGCCCATAGCAACCTTACTATTTTGTGTTGGTAAGTTAGTTTAGGAACACGTATCGGTCTTCTACGATACAAATTTACCGCATTTAGTCTATTTATTATTGTTTGTATATGTTATTATACCACTTGTAGATTCCAGACGATTTCTACGAGCTATCCATGTTATTTGCCGGTCTTGTGCTGCTATTGTACATCGACTTCTGCAACTTCTGAGACGATCCATGACGTCATTTGTATCTTGGAATTATTTAAATTTTCGATACAGCACTCTGAGTAACATCAACAATATTCGCGATATAACTTTGACTAAAGCCCTGTTGTAACAAAGCAATTACTCTAGATCTGTCAAAATGAGATATCACCGATGGATATCACATATCACGTTTCTAGGCATTTGTAAACGGCTCAATTCAACTTTAACCAAACACTGAAATAATGTTTAAATACGCTAATCAGTTGAGTGTGATCAAAATCATACAAAAAGGATTCAAATTTTTTATCATTTTCATTTATAAACGCTCTATAATGAATATCAATGAATATCAACAGTTTTAAAACTACCATAGGCGTAGATGTATTATTTGTACGTATTCCAAACTTTTGGACATGTATATATATATATATATATATATATATATATATATATATATATATATATATATATATATATATCAAGCAAGCCAATGTTTATTCATTATGGATTGTATCGCTAAGATACTGTTATTTTATTTATATATGATTATTTCGAAGATATTATAGTTTTCACTTTAAACTCTCCTATTTGTCTTTGTCGTTTTATTCCTCAGCTCTCAAACTTGGTTTTAACTTGGCGTCGTCTAATTTGTTTTTTCAGGATCTTTTAGGTCAATCTGTCTTCCTGTTACATTCCGAGCTCCTCCGCTTTATTTTCTTATCCATCTATTGTCACTAGCTCTTTTGACATGTCCTGTGTTATTCCCTGTATTGTTTAATCATTTTTCTTTCTCTATATTTATGACACTGCATAATGCATATCTACTCATGCATATTTATGTCAATACCATAATTAACTGTTTCATCTATCTGGGTTTTTTCATGCTATTACCTTTAGGTTATCGTCCGTTTGTAAATATTCCGTTTTGTCTTATGTTGTTGCACAGTATTTTGTTTTCGCCTACTAATATCGAGACCTGCTTTAATGTATTTTGCCTGTAACTTTCTCATTAGGTAACTCAGTTTTACAAGTATATTTTAAATGATACTGGCAAATCCCTGCAAGAAACATTTGTTGTATTGAAGTTCCTTATTATTATTCCCCTTTTTATTGAAAATTATACAACAAAATATTTTTTGTTGCCTTTACTTTCATTATTTGTGTATTTCTAATTTCTACATTGCTTCTCATAAGTGTGATTTTGATATTGAGTCGTAAATGTTCCTTAAGTCCTTAAATAACATATGTATAACATTGTTTCTTATATTTTTCTTGCTATAATTTCTGTTGCCGTATCTAATGTTGTGTAATCTCATGTCTATACATAATTTACATACCTTAACGCCTGCCTATCCTTCACCTATTTTTCTCTTGGTCGCTTGCTTCTTTTAGTATATTTTCGTATAATCTCCCCATTGATGAGCGTTCTATTGCTTTCTTAAATATTTATGTTATCTGCTTCTGTTCATTCCTTTATTCCATTCATTCATTTTTGTTTATGGCTCCCTAGAACCGATGGTTAAATAATTCTGTTTAGTTTTTGTGATCCGTATTTTCCTAACTATTACAATTTTTTTTGCTATTAGTATTTCTTGTTTCTAGGACTTGCTTCTTTGTTTTAGTGCGTCGCCTTTTTCTATAAAGTGTGACATTTGTTTCTGATATATATATATATATATATATATATATATATATATATATATATATATATATATATATATATATATATATATATATATATATATATAATATATATATATATATATATATATATATATATATATATATATATATATATATATAGTATTTCTGACTGTTGGTCGTCTTTAGTACGGTACAGCCAAGTTAGAAAAAGAGTATATTAACTTGGGAAAGGATCACTACGGGAGCAGTGCGACCAATTTGTGGCAATAATGTTAGAAGACTCTGAGGTTTCCAGAGCAACAACCAACACATCCACGGAGGAAGCTAAGCTACATGAGGAAAGGAACGACAAACGCTTAGAAGGTTTCAAAAGACAAGAATAAGGTTAATGCGAGTTAATAGTAGAATAAAGGTAAAAGATATCGGCATAGCTCGCAACAAAGAAAAAAAAAATATAATAAACTATGTGTATAAGATGGAAGGCAACTTGACTTCTACAATTCTCCCCGTAACCGATCATCATTAAAATCTCAATTCGGTGGGTCTTAGTTAAATATTTTATTTTTATTTCTGCAAGAAATTAGCTTTTAATTAGGAATTTATTATTTTAATGAAAACGTCAACACACCAACAACTGATTGATAACAATCCGCATTATTTACCGATTTAGTTTAATTAGCAGACTATCTAGACAGTTTTTACCTATTCATGACAAAAAATGTTAACACGATTACTAAACAGAAATTTTCCTTAATATACTGACACATAGATTAGAAATGTATTGTTTGTATTTAGCTAATTTAAAATAATACTATAACATGTGATATATTATTAATTTCAAAATTTCACCTTGTATTATTCATTATAGACCCTACATGATATAGTTCGTTAAAATCAGGTTGTTAAGAATCTTTTAAAAACATAAAAATATACAGGGTGTTTAATTAAAAATAAGGATTATGGACTATGCCAGACTTGCGTGGATCACCCTGTACATTTAAATTTATGTTTAAAAAGCGCACATTTAAATTTAAAAGTTAACGTGTCCCAGAGTTTTTTATTAGTGGTTTCCACACTGTATATATATATATATATATATATATATATATATATATATATATATATATATATACATATATGAATTGAGAATTGAGACGAGAGAAAATATAAATAAACGACGAAAGGTGAACAATTCGCCAAGCTTTCTGTGTATAAACTGGTATCAATAGACTATTACAATATTATTTCTGTATTTCTGTATTCCCTACGTCTTTAAACAGTCGAGAAGATACAAACTCCCACGCGGAAAGCCAGCGAATTGTCCTGCTATTTCCCACTTTTCGAGTGGTAAGCTGCAAAATATGCCACCTATTTTAATGGCCTTAAACAAAAATGATTTATCACCATCGCTTTCTTTCTTTTTGAGCTATACGAAATTTGTAAAAGATTTGTACATATTTCAGCAAGAGCTTTGCTACCATGGACGTATAAATAAAGAAGGACCGGGCTGTTTACATCTTTACTTGAAGCCATGAGATCGTCACAGTCATAGGCACAAATCCCTAATTTGACGTTGTCAAATTTTTTTTTTTTTCAAGTCAATCTTCGAAATAATTTTCGATTTTTAGCATAATTTATTTTTAATTTATAAATAAAAATGTATTATCTAGTTAGTATAAACTATTTTTAGATATACTCATTTCGCAACCAAGGAATTAAAAGAAAAACATTAATTATTTAATTTATTAATAGAAAATATATTCTGATAATCTTAAATTTTTGTAAAACTTGGCATCATTGGTAATATAAACCAATCGTAGCGATTTGAGGAAAGTGAACATGGCGCTGTATTGTTTACCTTTGAGTTGATAATTTCCTTTTTGTGACATTTTAGTGAATTTGTTAATATATTTTAAATTTTAATTGAAGAATAGTTAATAGTTAAGTGTAATAATGGTGCGTAACTGTTTTGTATGCAGGAAAACTGAATATTTACATCCAGAACTGTCATTTCATTTGTAAGTATTATCAAGTATTATAAACATTGGAATTACGTCCATGGGCGTAGTACAGGGATGTGATATTACTTAATTCTTGACATGAATTGGGAGTTTAATTTTGTTAAATAAAGTAAATTTTATAGTATTATAAATACATTTATTTATTTTTTCTAATCTACACTATAATTGCTATAAATATAATAATTTCAATGAAATATTATATGCAGGTTCCCAGTAAAGAATCAACAGATGCTGGATATGTGGTTGTCTATGTTCGGCTTAGATAAAGAACAAATAACCAAAACTGCCTTGGTCTGCTCAGAACACTTTAGAAAGCATGATCTAATTATACAACCAAGTGGACGGGTTAATTTGAGGAAAGGAACTGTTCCAATAAATATTTATCATAAATCACCAGAACCAAGGTAAGTAAACGAATTTCTATATAATTTACTATACAGAGTATAATAAATACTCATATACAGGGTGGTCCTTAAGTAATTGTACAAAAAGAAACAGTAGATTCTACACTTTAAAATATTACGATTTAAGCCAAGTTGCTTTTATAAAATGTTGATATTAAGAAAGATACAGGGTGTTAAAGTGCAAAATTAAAATTTTATTTTTCGCTATAACTTTCATGTTTGTAAACATTTATGTATAAAAATTTACAACTGGGTACTTTTAAATATGAGAAATTATAATTTGATGCACACTTTAATGTAACTGATAGAGGGCGCCACTTATGCCACATATGTGGTATAAATTTGCACTTAACTTTTTTGCTCTTTAAGTTACCTGTATTTGGGATACAAAATATTAAAGATACATTATTTTAACAAAAAAAAAGGTATACTTGTTAATAACTTTAAAACTCAAAAGTTTCTGAGATAATCACATTTTAAAAATCAGCTGCATAATTCTGATCTAAGGCAATTACTCCAGGCATCGAAAAAAAAAATAGACAAAAACATTAATACTGCTGAATTTTGGTATAAAATACTTTTAACTAAAGTTAATAGTTAACGAAATATTAAATAAAATAAATATATCAGCAGGATAATTAATAATAGGATTTGACAAAATAACAGAATAATAGGATTTTACATCAAACATTTTACGTTTTATGTTAAATTAGAGTCATAATCAAAACATTTTGTTTACAAACCAAATTAAGAAATAGTTAAACTAAATAACATAACTTTTTGCCAAAGTAAGTGCTCGATATGTCATCCATTTTCTTTAATTCATTTGTCAATATATTCCATAAAAGATT
This sequence comes from Diabrotica undecimpunctata, assembly GCF_040954645.1. Classification (NCBI taxonomy): domain Eukaryota; kingdom Metazoa; phylum Arthropoda; class Insecta; order Coleoptera; family Chrysomelidae; genus Diabrotica; species Diabrotica undecimpunctata. The sequence goes on along the minus strand of NC_092810.1, from coordinate 85,452,159 downwards.
GTCTCATATTAAATAGCATCATTGGTTTTAAAGAAACTGCTGCAGTATTTATTTCTTCCCATAGTTGGTTGCGAATGTTTATAGCATTCTTATAGACATGTTGTTTTAATGCGCCCCATATATCAAAATCAAGCGGATTAAATTCGGGGCTACGTGGTGGCTATAATGTATAATGGATGAATATATTATTAAGCGATAGCAAAGGGAAATTGTAAACATGATGACGGCCAACGTCTGAATACGGCACCTAAAGAAGAAGATGAAATATATTTTCTCCAATAAGACATTTACCACCCATAACAAAGCATTTTGTGATGTTACATTATCTTTGAGTTGTTTTAATAATGAATTATGCTTATCTACAGGTATTCAGTGCTTTACCGCATAAATATCAAACTAAGAATTATTGTGCAGCTGACTTATAAAATGCATTTATCTCGAAAACGGTTGAATTTTCAGGTTACTAACAACCTTTTCTTTGTAAAAATAATGTATCTTTGATATTTTTTAAGATAAATAGAGCTAACTTAAACAGCAAAAATTTAAGCGCAAATTTATGCCACACATGTGGCATATGTGGCGCCCTCTATTAGTTACAGTAAAGTAAGTATAAAATTTTAATTTATCCTACTTAAAAGCATTCAACTGTAAATTTTTGTCCAAAAACATTTACAAATATAAAAGCTATAGCAAAAAATAAAATTTTAAATTTCCACTTTAACACCCTGTATCTTTCTTAATATCAACATTTTATTAAAGCAAGTTGGCTTAAATCGTAATATTTTAAAGTGGAAAATCTGCGGTTTCTGTTTGTACAATTACTTAAGGACCACCCCGTATATTCCATAATTATGATAGCATATCTTTTTTCTTTTTTTTTTATTAATTCAATGTTTTAGTTCTACAAACGAGTTCTTCTGTCTACTGCTATGTCTAGCGTGACATACTAACGTTGCCAATTAAAAAATAAGCTGGAGTTATACACCATAATTCACTATATTTTTTCAACGTATCACTCACTGGATAAGAGAAGGACATACTCAATACCTTGAACAGGTTAATGTTTGGGGAAGAATTTTTTAAATTTTTTCGGCTTGTGTATTATTTTAGTTTAAATAAAATATTATATAAAGTACTTCGCGATTTTATTTACTCCATCTCTATTCTTTTGTGTAAATCAATTTTTATAAATATATTTCTATACGCTGAAAATTAAAACTATTCATCGTTCGTTGTTTCTCACTTATTCGAAATATTTTATATGTTTACGATACTAAAAATAAAAGCAATCAAACCAATAGTCATTATTTATACAAATGAAAAAAGTGTTTCAAATACCTTTCAATTATTGGAAGGTACGCCGCTGACTGAAAGGGAAATGTCACAGTCTATCACCTCGTCTCTTTCCCCGCGCCTATAAACTTTTCGACTTCAAATTTAGGTGAACAGAGTACAGGGCATGCCCAGTCCATCTTTATTTATACGTCCATGTTTGCTACAGCTTTGATAATTTGAGATCCCAAATATATAAATAAGCGGCAAAAGGTGAAAAATTCTTATATATATATATATATATATATATATATATATATATATATATATATATATATATATATATAAATGTTTTGGATGGGTTGGAGTCAATAAAAGGGGTTGTTGGTTAACTATTTATTATCTCGAGCTTTCAATTGTGTTTACAATTATTATCAAGAGCTGCTAAAAAAGACAAAATATCTTACAAAGTTGAACTAGAAAGAAAAAAAAATTTGTTAACTCACCAAATAAAATTAGTTTGGTTAATAAAATTGCTGCAAATACATTTCAAAAAGAATTAATACAAAAATGTCCTTATCTAATAAATGCTTCTCTGAAATTTTAATATAATTTTGAAAACATTTTCTTAACACAAAAACAATTGAATTTATAAATAATTTAAAGTAGCGACCAATTACAAATAAGCCTCAATGTCATAAATGCCATCTTAATTTTTTTATTTTTGACAATTATATTGCCAAAAATAAAATTATGTTTAAACATTCTTTTTTGTTTAGTAACAAAAACGAAGAAAATTTATTCACCATTGATAGATGTCTGAAAAAACGTAACAGATATATAAAAATTAAATCAAAATATGATATTTTTCAAGTTTCATATATAAATTATAAATAAATACATAATATAATTTTAAATTTTGCTTAGATTTTGAATTTCTGATCTTTTGTTTAAATTATTATCACTTTTGCTAATACAAACCATTTCCAAAAAAGTCTTTTTTAATTTATTACTTTCACTACATAAAATTTTAATGTTATCAAAATCCATAATATGGTCTTTATCGATTACATGCTCTGCCAAAGCACAAGATGGTTTTTTAATTCTGCAATCACTTTTGTGAGAAATAATGCAATTTGAAAGATTTCTTCCGGTCTCACCAACATACTCAGCTTCACACTGATTACAACTCATGCTGTATACTACATTCGTTTTTTTCAAATTTGTCTATAGGATATTTAGTTTTGGAATATAAAGATGAAATAGTTTTGATGTTCTTTGTTGCTATTTTTATATTCTCAATAACCTTTAGTATTTGTATTAATTTAGATGTTAATGATGGTATAAAAGGTAGTGAATGATAATAGATGTTCTGAATGTTAGATACACTTGTTAAAAAATATTTTAATTGAAAACTCTTATCCTCCAGATATGCTACATAGGATGCTTTTTCTAATATTGTTAATATAAATAACTTACTTAACACCATGTTTTGCTAAATCTCAAAACATTGTATCTACATGTTACTGATGTTAACATGTTCCCACATGTTACTGAAAAGCTTATTAAATTGTACAAACAGAACAATATCTCGGTAAAGATTGCTATTAATAATGCTAAGACTGTCAGGAACTTGTTTTCTAAAATTAAAACACCTCTTTCCTTTTCGGTACAAGTGAATGTAGTCTATCACATACCCTGTTCTGAATGTGATGCATGTTATATTGGTCAGACTGGCCGTTCCCTTAAAGGACGCCTTACTTCACATCATAGTGACATTAAACTTCCTAAACATACTTGTGCCCTTGGACAACATGCAATCAACACCAAACATACTGTGAATTTTGATGATGTTAGAATTCTCTGTAGAGAACGTAACCTTAAGGTAAAGTGCCCAAAATCCGTCCCATGTTCTAATTTCGTCCCCCACTGTAACTTCTACGAACAGTACTGCAACCTTGCGAGAGATTAAGGAAACTCTTCAAAACGATCCAGTGGACTAGTGGCAGTGACGTAGGATTCTTTGTTCTGTTTACTTAACCTTAAATTTTTTATAAATAGTTTATGTGATAGCTTGCTACAGTTTGTAATCTACTTTAAATACTTATATTGACTAAAGGTAAGTTTAAACTGATTTATCTATTGATAATAACAGAATGCTCTTTGAGTATTATATTTCATTTGTCACATCTTTGTAGTTGTAGTCGTTTCGTCACGAACAGCGGCCATGTTTTATATAACGGAATTCCTAAATCCGTCCCCTTTGAGGTTCTCAAATCCGCCCCGGGACGGATTTAGAATTCTTTTTATATATTTTTCTTTCAATAAATTTTAATTTTCCCTGACTCTTAAATTATTTTTTATGGATATATAATTACTTTTCGATATGTTTTAATAGTTTTAACATGTAGACACCGTAGTCTTGAACAGTAATGTTGTTATTAAACTTATAGTTTTAATTTTTTCTAAATTTTTTCAGATGCCACAACGTAAAGCCTGGAATCCTGATTAGTGTTGCCCAAATGCAAGAACAAGACGAGACTTAGGCAGTCTTGGTCTTGGTCTTGCGCCAATACACCTGGTCTTGGTCTTGGTCTTGGTATTGCACTCCTGGTCTTGGTCTTGGTCTTGGTCTTGCAGCAAGAGTCTTGCAAGTCTTGCAGTTACCCATTAGCCTATTGCTATTTATTAAATGTTACTTTAGATCTTAGAACAACGTAACGGAGTAAGTACATTTTAAGCTTGAATTAACATAGCCATAATAAAGACCAACCAAATTAATAAATGTCTAAACAACTGACATCGGGTGGGGTTTGAAGCCACGATCTAAGCTTACCGTGCCTATGCTCTAACTAATTCAGCTATCTACCATGCCCCACAGAAGTCAATCTGTTTCTTAATAAACGTTTGCATTTACTAAGCTTAAATGTGCTAAAACATGGTTAAAATACAAAAAAAAAACAAATTAATGACATAAGCATGCCTGTATTTTAAAGAACATTATCTGCCTAGAAAGAGATTGATGGACATGATGGGCAAAAAATCCACATACATGTATCAAGGGCACAGATTTTTTAGGTGATAAGATAACAAACTATAATCCTCTTATTAAAGCAAAATAAATGTTTTTAGAAATCTTATCTCTACTTTTATATAAAAAACTAACTTGAAAAAATAAAAAATAGGTAAAAAAGCAATGACAATCAAAAGAAGTTCTTTTAAATTAAGGAGATACCTACTTAATAAATACATTAATTTACCAAAATAAAGTAGTAGGTATATGATATGTAGTTGGTAATAAGGTAATAAGTATATTTTTTTACATGTCCACTTTTATCAGCGGTTATTAAAAAGCTTGTGATATCTCTACCGAATTTTGGTTTTTCAGGAAGAAATATTTGTAATTCCTTTTTGTGAAAAGATATTAGATGCTTCCTTAAACCTGACGTGTTTCTGTTGTTCATTTTCATTTCAACCTTTTTATGTAGGCACAATTTACACAAACCAATTAGCGATGCATGAATTATTTCGAAAAATTCATAAAATTTGCTTTTAGGTCTTTTAGATCTATAACTCCAACGCTCACTATTCCGACTAGAATTATTTGAATTTTTGTCCCTCATGTCAAATTGTAAATTTGTCACTCCGGGAACAAAAAGGATTAGATGAAAAACAATTATTACATTAAACTCAAAGGAAAGCTCAATTGGGAATGAAGTTAAGTAATGACGAAAAAGTAACTACGATACTACTAGTTACTTTATGTTCGTTACTATCCAATTATAATAACAAACCGAGAATTATATATCGTTACTTCGTTATTCTAAATACTTCGGTATTTTGTTACGGTAGGCGGCATTATATGTTATTAATTTGTCTCGTTACTTTCGCGCTCTTTCAGCAAATTTTGTTTAACCGAATGATCTCATCGCACACTCAGCAGAAACAATTTATAGTCTTAGGCCGATAAGATTTGTTTATTTAGATTCCTTCTGACTAAATTATAATGGGAATACGATATTACTGTCGGCGTCGCATTGCAAGAAGATTATTTTTATGATTAGAGGGCGGCTATACCGTTGATTGAATACAATCAACGGCTATACTCAAAATATGGACAATTAATTTCAGAGCGAAGAAGTCGTGTGCTGGAAAAAAATGAAGAATGTAAAATATTTAATTTTGTAATCTCGACCTCTGAACACGTGTCAAATGTGTTTTTTTAATGAATATTTTGATTCGGTATGTATGTTTATGGTATTGTTTGTAATACGCATTAGTTCAGTTTTTTTAAATTTTTATTACATTTTTTTGCGTCTCATTGAGTCTTTAAGCCTATACCCGAACTACTATACTTGCTAAAACCACATTCAGTCCTAACTGCAAGACGCAAGAGTCTTGCAGGCTTAGTCTTGTTCTTGCTTAAATCTTGCACAGTCAGTCTTGGTCTTGGTCTTGCTAAAATTAGGCGGTCTTGGTCTTGGTCTTGGTCTTGCAAAAACGCAAGAACAAGACCAAGACTGCAAGACCAAGACCGATTTTGGGCAACACTAATCCTGATGCCATGGTGAGGGCTATCAGTGCTGTGAGAGATAAAGAAATGTGATGTAATATAGCTGCTAAGACCTTTGGTGTTCCGAGGGCTACTTTAAAATATTATGTCAAATCTGACCGCACACCAGAGGAATGTGTGAAATTAAAATTTGAAAGGAAGCCAGTTTTTATAGCTGACCTCGAGAAAAGTCTTGTCGAACGTCGTCTGGATATGGAACAGCATTATGATGCACTGACTGTTTCTGACCTGAGGCGATTGGCTTACCAGCTAGCCATTTTAAACCAAGTACCTCATCCTTTCTCGAATGAATCAAAGGCTGCTTGCAAAAAGTGGGCTAGACTGTTTTTCAAACGTCATCCAGAGCTTTCCCTCAGACGACCACAGAACTTGGCAAGTATTTCTCTATCCTGAAACCTAAACTCGAGAAAATAAACTTTGACCCCTCAAAAATATTTAATGTAGACGAAACGGGGATATCTGTAGTCCAGCACAAAGCTACTAGAGTAGTAACCTGTAAGGGGGAAAAGCAAGTGCATAAACTTTCATCTGCTGAACGTGGATCCACAACCACAGGCATAACCTGTATGTCAGCAGCAGGCCAGTATATTCCACTCTTGTTAATATTTCCACTTAAAAAGTGGCAGGAAGAATTGCTTGACCGAGCTCATCCAGGGTCGATAGGCGGATGTTCAATTTCAGGTTGGGTAACTGGTCCATTGTTTCTTAAGTGGTTTAAATACTTCAGTTCCATTGTGAACCCATCAAAAGGGAATCCTGTTGTGCTTATCCTTGATGGTCACTATTCCCACACTGGAAATCTCGAACTTATTGATATTGAAAGAGAGTCAGGAGTATCTATAGTTTGCCTTCCTCCATACTGAACAGACAAGCTACAGCCTTTGGATGTATCGTTTATGTTTCCTTTGAAAACTAGAAACGTAAAAGCTATAAAACAATGGTTGGCTAGTAACCCAAATAGAGTTGTCAGGAAACTGCAAATATCCAGTCTCTTTTGTGGGGCGTATCTTCGTGCAGCTACTCTTGAAATGGCCGTCAATGGGTTTAAGAAAACTGAGATCCATCCATTTAATTCTGATGTCTTTCAGGAGCATGATTTTATTGCTAGACAACTTGAACAGCAAGAAGTGCCTGCCAATGGACGGGATAATGACAACCAGAATGTTCTAGTCTCACCTCAAGCGGTCAGTTTCGAGACATCCAGAATATTCCAGTCCCACCTCAAGTGGTCAGTCCACGAGACATCCAGAATGTTTTAGTTATCAGACCTTCCACATCTTCTAGAGCTGGTACTTCATTCTTGGTAACTGGATCTCCTCACAAAACTTCTCTGAAAATCTTTTTACAAAAGAATGGCAGAAGAGAAGAGGCAGTCAAAGCCTAAGAAACGTCTCGTCATGGAAGATAATTAAAATCCTGGCACATCATTGAACAAACGTCCCAAGAAGAAAACAACGAAGTGGGATTTAAATTCAAGTGACTCTGAGGACGAAACAGAAGTTCCACTGGTATCAACCGATGATGGGGATAGTTCTGGTGATGAAGATGCACCATGTACCATTTGTGGAAAACGTTTTTCATAAGATAAGCGAGGAGAACAATGGATTAGGTGTTCGGAATTCTTCAATGGTGCCATGAGATGTGTTCAACTTCAACCAAGGTCAAAAATTTTGTTTGTGATTTGTGTCTGGATGTGTAAATAGATATAACTTATCTATCAAAATGTATAAACATGTTCCTATTTCAATAAATTTATTATAACAGATATTAGTACTGTTTATATCATGTTTTACAAAAAAATCATACATTTTAACTAGGAATGGGTGGGGGACGGAATTGGGATACCATTTTTAAAGAACCGAAATTTGCTTTATTTTATTTATTTATTTTTACTTCAGGAAACTTTATTTATTAGAATCGTACTAGCAAAACTCTTAGACATAGAGTTAAGTTACTTAAATCAGTTTTTTCCATTATTTTAACTCTAAATCAAATTTCAGAATTTAGGATTTTGCTTAGGGGGACGGGATTTGGGCACTTTACCTTAATAAGAGTTTATGGAGATGTGTCATATTTTGAAACAACCTAATGCATTAAATAAAAGAACTAATATCAGCAACTTAAGAGAAATTTACCATGCACTAATACTACAAAATTGATTCTTCCGTATTCTACTTTTAATTATTGGTTTCTTCTTCAATTTCTTTTATTATATCATAACATTTATGTTGGCATCTACAAAACTTTTCCTTCAATCTCACCAGCTGATTGTCAGTTCTGACATTCGAGCTTTCAAATACTTTATTTTGCATGAAGTGCCGTTGTAAATATAACATTTCAAGATTGACAATTACATTTTTTTATAGATTTTATAATCAATCAATGTCAAAAGTTAAATTAAAAAAAATTAATATAAAATTACTTAAATTGGGAATCTTTTGGCGTTCTGTGTTTCTCTGTTTTTGCTGATGTATTTATTAAATTAATTTTTGATGTTTCTTTACATTAATACCATAATTAATGCTACAGATCTTTTAAAGGTAAGATCATTTATTTAATTGTTTCTCATATTAGATGTATCGCTAATAACACTCTTTTAGATGAACTGATGATACTCATTGAACAGTGGGCGAAACGTCTTCATTAAATAGATGTAGCACAACTCTTGTCTACGAGTGCACTTTTTTATATTAAATTAAACGGTCATATTCCTTAAAGATATATATATATATATATATATATATATATATATATATATATATATATATATATATATATATATATATATATATATATATATATATATATATATATATGAAAGGCTACGGGAAAGAACGATCAGACTCACATTTTGTTTATTTTGTACAAATCGAATTTTAAAGTTTTAAGTCGTTTATTTTGGTTCAGGAAAATTAAATACAAAATGTTTATTTATCAGTTTATTACTATAAGATTTTTTAATACAAAAAGGAAAAAAAATAGTTTGCTAATTATATATGTACTTGAAATCTTCAAATTTGTAATTAAGGAGCTGGACTCTGATCTATTTTGCGCGTTAAATGTCGATTGGTGGATCGTCGACAAATTCCACATCACTACCTTAATTCGTACAGGCATCGGAAACTAGTTCTTGGTAAAAGAAATGCGCTTCAGGGTTTGTCAGGAATTGGGTTAGGTGCAATAAATCGTGGAACTTTGCAGTCTTAATAGGCAGAGGTTTATTATATAGCTTCTTTAGTGGAACAGGTTTCAATTTTCTCTTACGTGCCTGATTTTTTGAGGGAACTACCACGGCTGTAAGATATAGGCCAAAATAGTGGTCTTTGTGTAACACAAACATTGTGTAACACAAACAGTGAGTGGTTTTTTTCTATTTTTAAAATCCTGATAGTTGCCTAGTTGCCATAGGACATTTTCAAGAAATTTAAGTAAATTTTTCATTATGGTTTGAACACGGCGATTCATCACGCCGCTTAGCGATTACAGAATAGAACTGAAGCTAAGATGCTATATATGCAAACGACAATCTACGTTTAGTTACAAGGAATCTGATCGTTATTAGCCGTCAGCGCGTGGAACCTGGTCATTCTTCTCCGTTGGCTTATATCTTTCCCCTTTATTATCTTCTGTACGGTTTTCGTTATTGTACAAACGAAACCATGCTTGGGTTCTTTCCAAGAAAAGCTAGAATATGGCGCCAATATCTAAATTCCGACCAAAAATGAAGTCTGATCGTTCTTTACCGTTGCCCTTCATATATATATATATATATATATATATATATATATATATATATATATATATATATATATATATATATATATATATATATATATATATATATATATATATATAATCTGAAGGGCCACGGGAAAGAACGATCAGACTCCATTTTTGTTCGGAAATTAGATATTTAGAATATATATAGATGTATATATATATATATATATATATATATATATATATATATATATGTATATATATATATATATATATATATATGTATATATATATATATATATATATATATATATATATATATATATATATATATATATATATATTTCCGCGGGAGCTATATGTGGTTTCAGTTGTTTTCTGGGTTTGACTCCGCGTTAAATATTTTTGGTTTTTAGAAAAACCATTGTTTTAGCGACAAGGTCACACTTGCCATTGTATTGTCAAGTCAGATTAGTTCTGCTTCGTTCCAGGCGAACTGATTTCTCGGTCGCTGCACGCTGAGTTTAAATATCTTGTTGCGCTTCTTGTCATTGGTCCTGTGCGTAGAGTGAGCATGGTCTTTTTCGCTATTTTAATTTCTACGTTTTTCTGCAGAATTGTTTTCCACGTATTTGGGAGTCTTTGGGCATCATCTCTGGTGTTTAAATTTTTCGGATGTTTTTCGATCTCTATGGCTTCCCTGATTACACGTTTGGCCTTATTTTCGGTGTTGGCTAGCATTGTTGTTCCATTTAAGTCTATTTTGTGTCCTGTGTTTCTATGTCTATTTTGTATCATTCGATTATCGATTATGTACGATTTATCGCAGTCTTCACACGGGATCCTGTATACGCCTTGATTTTCCAATGCAACTTTTGTTTTTGCTGATGGTAATATGGTTGCGATTTTTCTGTCGGTGTTAAAAATAGTTTCTAATTTGTTTTTTCTTAGAACTCTGCTGATTTTGTCTGTCGTACCCTTTATATAGGGCAGGATAGTTTTACCGACTGGTTTTTCTTCTTTTTCTGGATCTTTGCTGTTGTTTCGGGATTTCTGTGCTTTTTCATTTTTTCTTAGAGCTGTTTTGACTTTGTGCATTTCTTCATTCTTTCAATTTAATTGTGCAGTATGATGGTGTGAGTCTGCGTGTAAGTACCTGTCAGTATAGGTTGGTATGGGTATGAATTGGATAATAAATAAAAATATAAAAATATAAATATTTCATAATATTCTATTATTTATAATGCGTAGGCATTTAAACAATCAAAAACTAGTTATCAACAACGTAAAATATAATAAACACACATGAGTGTCTTTCTAGTATAAATTAAATTTCAAAATTATTTTCTTTCTAAATCAACAAAAATTAAAACATTGTAATTGTATATTTATGTATATATATATATATATATATATATACATATATATATATATATATAAATATATATACATATATATATATATATATATATATACATATATATATATACATATATATATATATATATATATATATATATATCGATACATATATATATATATACATATATATATATATATATATATATATATATATATATATATACATATATATATATATATATATATATATATATATCGATACATATATATATATATATACATATATATATATATATATATATATATATATATATATATATATATATATATATATATATATATATATTTAACTATTTTTTTATTCTCGAGCTTTCAATTGTGTTTACAATTATTATCAAGAGCTAAAAAAGACAAAATACTTACAAGGTTGAACTAAAAAGAAAAAACAATTTTTGTTAACTTACCAAGTAAAAATTAGTTTAGTAAAAATTACTGCTAATACATTTTCAAAATATTTAATACAAAAATGTTTCAATCCAATAAATGGACGATTCGACTCTGAACATAGTAGCTAATACGTGTTTTAAATCGAGCTCTCATAATTAATTTAAAAACTAGTGAAATACTAAAAATATTTTCGTTAATTAGTGATCCAGCAGTGAAATAACAAAAATAAACACAACAGAGATAGTAAGTTACTTTAAACATAACAGTTTTTACTATTATCAAATATTATTTTGGATAACCTACAAAATCTAGGACAGGTATTTATACCAAACCTGTTCCACTGCAGACTAAGAAGGTTGTTTGCCAGGACCGTACTCCAGTTACAAATGATAATTAAAAATGGATAGTTCTATTCAATCTGAAATTCCTACAACTAACAATACACCAAACAGCTCCTCATCATATCAATTTAATGGATCACCTACATATTCTTCCGTAACCAATCAAACACAACAATCCAATATATTTCCATCAAGAAAACAAGCAATTATTTTTGATTCAATTGAAAATACCAAACTAGATGATTACTTGTCCGCTTTGAGTCATCTGATACAACCAACCCAGATATCCTTCTGTTCAAAATTATCAAATAATAGAGTATGTATTTATTTAGCAAACGAAAAACTAGCTGAGGATTTCATAAACAGAAATGAAAAAATTCAAATAAACCATCAACTCCTACAAGCTCGTAGACTAATTAGCCCCAGTCAGCGATTAGTATTGTCCAATGTCTGTCCCTCAATCCCACACTCAGTCCTAATATCCGCATTGAAATCACATGGATTAAATCTTCTGTCACCTATAACATTCCTAAGAATAGGCACATCAACACCACAATTCCAACATATTTTGAGTTTCAGACGCCAAACATACATATCTCCACTAAATAACCAGCCCTTACCTGATTCTTTTCTTATCACATATGAGGAAACGACATACAGAATTTTCCTTTCATTAGATAACCAAGCTTGTCAAACATGTAAACAAACCAACCACTTAACAAAAAATTGTCCAATGTCTACTGCGATTACAACAGATAATTCAACATCAAATAATCCAGTTCCAAATATAAACCCAATTGAAAATACAACTAATCTATCAACTCAAAAAACCCAGACAAACACTAAACAACAACAATCAAAAGAAAGCACACAACAAGAAACCCAACCACAAAATAGCCAACAAGAAAAACCACACATGCAGCTAACCAAAGAAGATTCAGAAACAACAAACTACCCAAAAATAGATATAGAAAATAAGGCAACGCATATAAACACAGGGAAAGCACAAAACAAACGCACAATCTCCCAAGTCTCTCCACCAGCTACTACATCTACAGAGGAACCTACTTTTATTACACCAAAAAATAAAGAGAAGAAAGTAAAATCAGATCAAAATGTCAAACCACAAAAAACACTAGAAGAAATGCTAAGATACTGTAAACCTTTATTTGAGAACCCAAATTCCAACTACCCTATAACTTACAAACAGTTATTAGACTTTTTTGAAAACTGTGAGAACTCACCAGACCCGTTAAGTGTCACCAAAATGTATACAGAAGAAACAGCAGAGGTCACAGATCTATTAACTAATATATACCCTTACCTAAAGGACCGAAAAATTAAAGTCAAATGCACTCGAATAAAAAATAAAATATTAAAGCAAATCAACTTAGACCTTCAAACAGACTTAGAAAGCGACGCATCAATAGAAAATTAATAACACATCATTTTCAACTCTCTAATTCAATGGAACATAAATGGGTATTACACCCATTTAGAAATGTTAAAATTACTAATTTCAAAACATAAACCTAGTCTGATATGTTTACAAGAAACCCACTTCAAAAACAACAAAGCTCATGACTTGAAGAATTTCAATTGTTTTTTTAGAAATCGAGAAAATTCGAAAATTGCAAGCGGAGGGGTAGCAATCTACATAAAAGATAGCTTTGACGCTAAACTGATAAAACTCACAACAACTATTGAAGCAATTGGAATTAGAGTCACAGACACAATTTCTTTTTCAATTTGCAATATTTACATTCCCCCCAATAAAGAACCCGATTCAAAAGAAATTTCAAACTTATTAAATCAACTACCTGCTCCAAGGATAATAATTGGAGATTTCAATGCACATAATCCGTTATGGGGTTCAGCAAAACTAACATCTCTAGGTCGAAAAATAGAAAAAATAATAGAAGAAGTCAACCTAAATATTCTTAACGACGGACAACATACGCGCTTTGACACAAGAACAGGTGAAGGCTCTTGTATAGATCTATGTATTTGCGAACCATCAATTACACATACTCTTACGTGGGATGTGTTACCAGATCTATATGATAGTGATCACTACCCTATCATAATAAGCAATGAACTACAATCAACTACCCCGCAACAACTAAAATGGAATTTAAAAGGCGCAAATTGGACAGAATTTCAAAATTACGTTGAAAACAACCTGCAAAACCTAAATGACAATGTAGATATAGACAAAACAATATACTCTCTGACAAACGTAATCACAGAATCAGCAAAAAAGTACGTTGGAATAATTAAGTACGATCACAAACATCAGTCGGTACCTTGGTGGAATCATGACTGCAAAGAAGCATTAAAACAATCGAAACAAGCTTTTAATAAATTCAAACGACAAAAAACTCAAGAAAATTCTATAGAATTCAAAAAATTAAGGGCAGTCGCTAGGTATACCATTAAAAAAGCCAAACGTGACTCTTGGAGAGAATATGTCACCACAATACATAGTTCAACTCCTATAACAGCTATATGGAAAAAAGTCAACAAAATGTCTTGTTCCAAACCCCATAAATCAATAAACTTTTTAACTCAAAATAACACTATTTATAAAAGCCCAGAAGAAATATCCAATATACTAGCATCTACTTATGAATATAACTCAAGTAACTTAAATTATACTTCCAATTTCTTAAAAATCAAAATAAAAGAAGAAAAAAATCCTATAGAATATTACGATCAAAACAATAACGATCTCAATATACAAATAACAAAGGAAGAATTAGAAAATGTATTTCAGAATTGTAAGAACACTTGTCCTGGACCCGACAATATACCGTTTATATTTCTTAAAAATTTAGGCCCTCAATCTAAAGAACACCTACTCAAAATCTACAATATAATCTTATCCAGAAACGTATTTCCTAAATCATGGAAAAATTCAGTCATAATACCTATTCAAAAACCAACTAAACCAAAATCAGATCCACAAACATATCGACCGATATCACTCACATGTAGCATAGGTAAAATATTAGAAAAGATAATAAACAATAGGCTTTTGTGGTATTTAGAAGCAAACAAATTAATTATTCCAGAACAATGTGGTTTCCGAAAACATCGCTCAACTTTAGACAATCTCGTTGACTTAGAATCAGAAATCCACGAAGCATTTGCAATAAAACAGCATTGTGTTGGAATATTTTTTGATATAAGCAAAGCATATGATACAGTTTGGAAATATTCAATCATTAAAACACTCAGCAGCTGGTTAATAAGGGGTAACATATTAAAATACATTTCAAATTTTCTTGAAAACAGACAATTTCAAGTTCGAGTTGACGGAACATATTCTCAAACAAAAATTCAACAAAATGGTATACCACAAGGATCAAATTTAAGCACAACTTTATTCTTAGTAGCAATAAATTCGATATTAACACAAATTGAAAACCCCGTCAAAGCTAGATTATACGCTGACGACCTAGTTATTTTCTGTAGAGGAAAAAACATAGCAACGATTCACAATCACATTCAAAAAGCGTTAACACACATTGAGAAATGGTCAGCTACAAGTGGACTTCAGTTTAACACTACAAAAACGAAAGCAATATGTTTCTCAAAGAGAAATCAAATCCAAACAAAAGAATTATATCTACACGAACAAAAACTAGATTATGTAGAAGAAATCCGATTTTTGGGTATGACGTTTGATAAAAAATTAACTTGGAAGACACATATTCAACAGCTGAAAAAATCCTGTCTACCTGGTATAAATTTACTACGATCCCTTGCCTTTAAAAACTGGGGTGCCGATTATTCAAGTTTAATACTTATTTACAAATCCATAATTCGATCAAAACTTGACTATGGAGCCATCGTCTACAACTCCTCCAAAAAAACACATTTGAAGTCACTGGATATTATCCAAAATAGATGTCTACGTATTTCTTTAGGTGCTCACTACACAAGTCCCATTCAAAGTCTTTATTGGGAAAGTGGAGAACTTCCTCTTTCTTTCAGAAGACAATATCTAAGCCTAACATATGCAGCGGCAGTGTCATCAAACCGAAATAATCCAGTACTGCATAACGTTTTTGCTGATCGATTTACAAATAAATTCCAACAAACACATCAAATTGATCATCCTTTTTACTTTCGTATAAAATCATACTTATCCAAATTAAATTTTCAATTTCCAAAAACCTATGATACCTCTTCAATCCACAACCCAGCACCATGGACAATATCTATTCCTGATATCGACATCAGTCTAACAAGCCTAAGAAAATCAGAGATATCATCAACCGTCATTAAACAAAAGTTTTATACACTATTAAACAGATATGGCAATACCTACAACGTATACACCGATGCGTCAAAAAATGAAGACAGAGTTGGAGCAGCAATTTATTCGGAAGACTCCTCAGTTAGTTTCAAATTGCCATCAATTACAACCATCTTTTCGGCTGAATTATTTGCAATCCTAAAAGCACTACTGTTAATACAAAACAAAAACAAAGAAAGATATATAATAATCACAGATTCTTTAAGTTCATTATCCTCACTGACTCAATTGTACTGTGACAACCCCCTTCTACTTCTAATTAAAAAAGAACTTAAAAACATTGCAAATAAGAACATCCAAGTTCACTTTTTATGGGTGCCTTCTCATATAGGAATTGAAGGTAACGAAGTTGTAGATAAACTGGCTAAGAACGCACCAACTAACCCGATGTCCGAAGAAAGTAATATATTGGTACAAAACGATTTAAAACCATACCTAAAACAAAAAATAATTCAAAAATGGCAAGAATCTTGGAACAACACTCCATCAAGGCTATACGAAGTCAACAAACATTCACATCTTTGGAAACCAAAAATAAAAGACAGGAGAGAGCAAGTGATACTTACCCGTCTCCGTATCGGCCATACACGACTTACTCATGACTATTTATTCCAGCGCAAAAATAAACCAGTATGTGAAGTGTGCAACAGTGCTCTAACGGTTAAACATTTTTTAATACAGTGTCCCAAATATAATAGTGAACGACTAAAATATAACATACCCAACTCCCTAAGAGATGCCCTAGAAGAAAATACAGACACCCGAAAAATATTTTCCTATCTTAAAGACTGCCAACTCCTTCAAAAGATCTAAAATGAACATTGTAACATACAAAGATATTATTATTATTATTATTGTAAACTAATGTATATTTTACTTATTGTATCTATATTGTATTAATCTAAATACGCTAATGACCCTGCGTGGTTGATGCGTTAATATAATAAAAAAAAAAAAAAAAATCCAATAAATGTTTCTCCGAAAATTTTTATAATTTTGAAAACATTTTTTTTAATACAAAAATAATTGAATTTATAAATAAGTTCAAATAGCAACCAATTACAAATAGCCTCAATGTCATAAATGCCAACATAAATTTTTTATTTTTGACAATTATATTGCCAAAAATAAAATTTCGTTTAAACATTCTTTTTTGTTTAGTAACAAAAAGAAGAAGATTTATTCACCGTTGACAGATGTCTGAAAGAATGTGACAGATATATGGAGAATTAAATATGACATTTTACAAGTTTTATATATAAATCATAAAGAAAGAATATAATTATAAATTTTGCTTAAATTTTGAATTTCTGATTTCCAAAAAAGTCCTTTTAAATTTATTACTTTCATTACATAAAATTTTAATGTTATCAAAATCCATAATATGGTCTATAATATATGGATTTTGATAACATTAAAATTTTATGTAATGAAAGTAATAAATTTAAAAGGACTTTTTTGGAAATGGTTTGTATTAGCAAAAGTGATAATAGTTTAAACAAAAGATCAGAAATTCAAAATTTAAGCAAAATTTATAATTATATTCTTTCTTTATGATTTATATATAATATATATAAAACAACTAATTTTTATTTGGTAAGTTAACAAAAATTGTTTTTTCTTTTTAGTTCAACCTTGTAAGTATTTTGTCTTTTTTAGCTCTTGATAATAATTGTAAACACAATTGAAAGTTCGAGAATAAAAAAATAGTTAACCAATAGCCCTTTTATTGACTCCAACCCATCCAAAACAGTTATATATTTGTTCCAAACGAGTCACAAGTACTTCTTTTTTCTTATATATATATATATATATATATATATATATATATATATATATATATATATATATATTTATATATATATATATATATATATATATTTATATATATATATTTATATATATATATATTTATATATATATATATATATATATATATATATATATATATATATATATATATATATATATATGTATATATTATATTCTCGGGGCGGTTCAATTCGGAAGGCTATTGAGTTTAATATTAATTCTTGCATTCTATTTTAATTTTATTTTAACAATAATAAATTTCCTGACTAAATTTAAAAATAAATTTGCCGCTACTTATTAATTATACAAATTAAATATTTCATAATATTCTATAATTTATAATGCGTAGACATCTAAACAATCAAAAACTAGTTATCAACAACGTAAAATATAATAAACACACATGAGTGTCTTTCTAGTATAAATTAAATTTCAAAATTAGTTTCTTTCTAAATCTACAAAAATTAAAACATTGTAATTGTATATTTATATATATATATATATATATATATATATATATATATATATATACATAAATATACAATTACAATGTTTTAATTTTTGTAGATTTAGAAAGAAACTAATTCGTATATATATATATATATATATATATATATATATATATTTATCTCGAGAAAAGGAGTACGGCCGTCAATCCAATATAAACTAAGGAACACTTGAAGAGTAACACACTTAGAGTGTTCCTTAGTTTATATATATATATATATATATATATATATATATATATATATATATATATAATATATATATATATATATATATATATATATATATATATATATATATATGTATATCTATATATGTATATATATATATATATATATATATATATATATATATATATATATATATATAATATATATTGAAAGGAGTACGACCGTCTAAATTTAAATACACAATGTGAGTGAGATTAAAATCTCACAATCAATCTGGATGAATACAAACCTGTATAATAAAACTTTAAATAAGCTATATCCAACAATAAGATGAAAACGACTAGGAAAGCTATCACGTAGTATCATTCTTCTGCATGATAATCCAGTATTTGAATTACTGAAAAATGCCGTAAACTACAAAATGCTGGAACAGCCACAAGATTTCTTTAATCAAAAAATTTTCAAAACGATATTTTAATAACTTTTTTTTTACAAATTTTCATGTCTATCTGCTGTAAAATCTTAATTGCAAGCAACTTTTTGCAGAAAATATAGTTTCTAGTATGTATGAAAATGGGTGTACGTAACTTCAATTCTTCGTTCTAAAATTTTTAACTGAAACAAACTGAAATTATGTTATAAATATAGTTATTCACAACTTCCGAAGATATTTCTTAAGCTATTTGGACTACTCAATGAATATTAAACCAATATAAATAGGAATTTAGAGAGTTAGATAAATATATTCTATACATCAGATTTTATTCTTTTTTTTTATTTTTTATTTTTTTCTAGTCTTAATGGCTTGTAAATTGTAGACTGGGATTTAAGATGCATTAAAAGATTATTTTGTGCATACCTTTGAATTCGAATAGATTTGCATTTTGCTTGCATTTTGCCGTTTTTGATGAGTTTCATCTTGAGTTTACTGACTACTTTTTAGTAGTTTCTCTTCATTTCTCTTCTTCGAAAGTTTGACGTGTAAACCTATGCTGCGTTATTTGTTTGTTCTTGACTGACTCCTGTTTCACGATAAGCTCGGGAATGGATGCTTACTTCTACCAGAGCCCGTCATGACGCTATTAGGAGGCTAACGAAACCTAATTGTTCCCTGAAGTTTCATTTTATTTTCAACAATTGGTTAATAATGCTTAGAGTTTAATACTTTAATGATTTTTTTACGTACATTAATAATTTTTTTGTAGCACTTTTATATAACTAGAAACGTTTATAGCAATTTTTGTTACTGTCGTAAATGTTACAGTTTATTATTTGTAGTTGATAATAATCATAACAAACACCTAACTACCTAACTAAATATAATTTGGTTAACAAGTTATTATGATTGAACCACTGATAGTAGGCTAAGTGACTTACTCACCGAAGTCTTTAACTTTCTTAACCTTTGGCATTCTACGTTTAGTCATTCTGTGTAATAAGTGCAGTTGATGTCTCCAATTAAATTTCCTTATTATTAATGCATTACGTGTCGAAGATGATGAATTAAATGATAAAAGGGGCATTACATGCATTAAACAATTAAATAATGAAATTCATGTTTGTTATCAAAGAAAAAATTTTAAAAAATTAAGAAACTAATGAATATCTGCTGGTATATTAGTATTAATGACCGACTTACTTCTATCATCAAATGCGAAGCCAAAACTTCTTATAGAAATTTATAAATGTGTTTCTTGTTCAATAATAATACTTTGATATTTTTTATGTTACACGGTTGTAAGTAGGCTCAATGAAAAGTTGGTGAAAATACACACTTTACAAAAAAAAACAGAACCTTCTACGACCAATTACAAAGAACAAGCCAAGATAGTGCAGCGGACAGTTTTCCTCTTCATCTTTCCGTGGCAATATTTTACGAGTTCCATCACTTTAATGGGTTGTAACTTTTTATTTTTTAACTGTGTATGAACTCTTTAAGTTGAATCGTCAAATTTAGATCTTCATTTACAATCTGTTTCAGCTCTTAAGGTCATAGAAGGTTCTGATTTTTTTTTAAATTGTGTTTTTTCACCCGCTATTCATTCAGCCTACCTGCAAGCATGTGCCATAAAAAATGTCAAAGTTATTATAAATGTTTAGAAGATAAAAGTCGGCCCTTTTTTAAACTGCTTTTTAATAGGAAATCTAAGAAAATGTTGAAGTTTTTTAATATACCTTAAAAATAAAGCCTCAAAAAACGATTGCGATTTAGAAAATACCTCTAGGGTGACTGTCTTGGCAAATACATTTGTTTAAATAATCGCTCTCCGGGATAAACAAATTGAACAACTTGGTCTATTTGAAATTTACCAAACTTTAATAACTTATTAACTGCCACAATTTTGAATAATTATATTACATGCAAAAATAAAGTTAACATTTATAAATTACTGCAAAATAAAGTTTTTTTTTGTAACTATCTTGGTGAATTGTTATGTATGCTTTTAATTTAGAAACTCGCAAATTGAAAAACTTATCTACAATTTTTATTTGAACATTTTTTTAAACTGCATAAAGATCGTTTTATAGTAAAAAATATTTTTTTACTTTTTAAGATTATTTAAAACAAAAACAAAGAAAAATCAGCTATAAGTCCTTACGGATTTTTTTATCAGCTAACCCTCATATACCTTTTAGAAGCTTCAAATATCTGTAAAGATTTTTACGTGAAATGAATGATTTTTTCCCACACATACTGTTATGTAAGTCAACCGTCAATGTGGAAAACAGTATATTATATATTATTAATACTAATTTAAAAAAATGTTTTTTGAAAACGATTTCCGGAGTGGAAATCGAAACGTCAAATAAAAATTATAAAATTTCTATTATAATCAATTATGGCTTAATCCCATAATTTTTGATTTATCTACAGTTTCATCCTTGTATAACTTTTTTTTAAATTAATTCCACGGGATATAATGTTAATTTATTTTAAACCACTGAATATATTTCAAATCTGTGTCTGTTTCAGTACAACTAATTTTATTAATATTTCTAATGATCAAATTTAATTCTTGTACTTCATTTATACATAAAATTGAAGCCGACTTATGGTCAGTTTTAATTATACTAAATTTAGAAAATAAATTGTTTCTTTCTGAATATCTTCAACTTACAGAATCCTGATACATTTAATTAATTACCACTATAACCAAAAAATAAATTGTTTCTTTTCGAATATGTTCAGCTTACAGAATCCCAATACATTTAATTGTTTACTACTGTAACCAGTAACATTATTTTGCCTTTACTTTAATATTTTGAAGTGAATATTTCTTACTGGGTATAATGTTTTGAACGAACTATACAATGAATGGATCAATTTGGTTAATTTTTATTTTAAAATATTTGTATGAAATAAAACAAAATAAATTAAATAAAATTCAATAAAAGTAAATAAAATTAAATAAAATTTAAAAAAAATTAATAAAATTAAATAACATTAAATAAAATTAAATGAAATTAAATACAATTATGTAAATAAAATTAATTAAAATAATCAAAAGTTAAATTAAATTTCATTAACCTACATAAATATATAATAAAAATACGTCATAAGACGTATTCACTTCTGTCGGCAGTCCCCAAATACCTACAACGCTCTTTGGTTGTTTTGAATTAAATTTTTTATAATATACTCGGTAATTACGTATGTATACATATGCACCTGTAGCTAGCCTGTTCACTTTCAATCTCATGATGTCTAAATGTTTTACAAGAAGCAAACTACTTATTTTTTATAACATTTATGACATACCTGTCTACATGCTGGGCATTTATAAAGTTGGCGTTGTATTCCACATATCTTGCAAACTCGTTTTTGTACAAACCGGGGTCCCTTTACTGTATTTTTTCACTAGATTGATAAATATATCTGGGGTTCTTTTTTCCTTCTTCTATTCTAGTTGACCGTTTGATTACACAAATTTCATTGGACTCCCCTCATTATTACTTATTGTTTTTAGATCCTGTTGCAGCATTTTTATAGCTCCACGTAGCTCCACAGCTGTATTCAAATCTAGAGATTATCTTTAGTCAAAAGTCGATCTCTTATTCTTTATTCTTTCACCCCACTGACTACATTGACTATTTTATCTCGTATTAATATATCCTTCTATGGTCCAAAATTACAGTTGCCAGCTATTTTCTTCAATTCTTCGTAGTATTTATTAAGTGTTTCTCCTGGTAATTAGATTCTCGTATTGAAAAATAAAGAATAAATTACCTATAAAAACCTCCGGAGAAGCTAGCTAATTTTCTGTAAAATTTACAATTTTTTTTATCGAAACATTTCTTATTAAAATGATCGTAACTTCTTTCATATTATTTCCTTGATTTCCTAGGTAATAAGTTTATTGATGCTTTGCTATTTCTTCTTCACAACTATCATCTTTTTTTTTTAAATTCTATTACTCATTTTAAATCTTGAAATTATGTTATTGCCAGAATAAATTTTTAACTGAGGCTGCTAGAAGTGCAGTTGTATTTTTAAAATTATAGTATCCCTGAGCAAGTGAATGTACTTTTGTGTTTATAATTGTCAATTATAGTAATCAATGAGATTTCTAATAAAATGTAAATGTTTAAAACCTAACACAATCGAAAAGAAAATGGACTAAATATTGCATCGGTTTGAATATTTATGTTTGCCATGACCACAAAAGGCTGTAGTAGAATAACAGATAGATAAGTGGAACAAAAATATTAATTCACTGATGCAATAAATAACCAGTTTTTCCATTAAATATAGTTCGTTAAAATTTCGTGTTTCGCATGCATGTAGAAAATCATTTTTAAATTTATGAACAATAAATTAGTATTTTTCTTAAACTAACTGTAAAAATGTATCGAAGAACAATGACATATTTAACTTTCGTAGGTCGCATTGTAAAAAACATTCAATAAGTGAAAAATGAAACACCTTAGAGGTTTAATAAACCAAAATGAAAAAAAAAAAATACAATCGGTAAAGGAAAATTAAAATAAGCTATATTTCAGCGATATTCGACATAAACTCAATTCATTAAACCCTTACCTTCCTACATTAGATATAAGAAATAACTGTGATCTCTTCTATATAAATCAAACAAAAATTACTTTTAACGTATATTATCTTACATATATTTATCCCCTCATAATATCGTTTATCCACGATAAATACTTACTGGCATCTGTAAAAACTATGTAAAAACTCAAATCACAGCCGTTGACAGGCACACCAGTACTTAAAGATAAAGAAACTATTCCCCTCAACATCCACTTGCCGTATCGCTCTATGACTAGACCACTACCACTGTCTCCGTTGCACGGTCCTGCATTAGGGGTACCCGCACAGAAAGTTCTTTGCGAAGTTATGGAGTTGTACTGAGGGTTGCTCCTTAGGCACGTTTCTTGTGACACTATAGGTACCTTGACAGCCCTTGGTCGGTTCATAGAAAGAGTGCCATTTTCATTCCTTCCCCATCCTGCAACGATCCCATTAATTCCTACTATATTTTGCAAGTCGTTGTCTCGATTCCAGAGGCAAGCTGGTCTTATCAGTCGGGTATACTGAACGTTGTCTTTTAGTACCAAAATGGATATATCTCCATCTGACGACAAATATTTATATCCTGGATGAACGTGAACTGTTCCAATATTATAAACACTTGGATCTGATATGGGCAAGTTTTTAATACTGCATTTTCCTAGCGACACCATTAAGTCCTTCGCTTGAGTTGGTTCACGATTACGAACTATGCAGTGCCCAGCTGTTATAATGTGTTTATGAGACACTAGGGTACCACCACAGATATAATTTAACCGATTATTTCGCAACACAAACAGAGCAACTAACCAAGGATATGTACCGTCCTCAAATTCATCACCGTTCACTATTAGCTCAGTTACTTTAAAAGACACACCACAAGTTTCTTCCTTACTATGATTTTCGCGATACCTGGGTGGAACATACTCTTTGTCTTCAGTGTATTCATCGCTGTTAAATCTAGGAGGAAACTGTTGATAGTACTCGTTTTGACGTCCATACACTGGTCCAGGTTCTTCTCTTTCGTACTGGTACATTGGTTGTTCGCCTCGATAGGGGTATATGATTGGCTCGTTTTGATATGAATTAACCATTTGTTCCCCTTCATAAGGATATTGAGGTGGTGGACTTAAAAACATCCATGGTGAAAGATAAGAATTGTGCTCTTCGTAGTGCTTCTTTCCATATTTACCTTCCCTCTTTCTACCTTTGGTGCTAAAAAATGGATTGAAATCCCCAAAATCTTTTAATTTAGGTGGTTTATAGCAGTCATCATCGTGTTTATGTTTTGATTCACTAACATCACTAAAAGCTTGTAAAATTGTAACTAGTAGACACAAAATTTTAAATGTGAACATATTTTTGAACACTAATAATATCTTCTGTATTACAATTCATTTAAACACGAACAAATTGTTAAGAAAATGTGTTAGTGTTAGCTGATGTGATGTGTTTTTAATTGTCATCGGACGGGTCTTTAAGTGTTTCGAATTATCAGTAAAGTGGATTCACGAAATTCTCGGTACTTTACCGTATCGGTGGACTTTCTTTTCCATGTTTCGTATCTATTAGGCTTTAGTAATAAAGAGATACCGTAATTTTTGAAATCATTTATGTTTAATGTCTTATGTTAATAATGTTACAAAAAAGGGGTAACACAATTCTTGGCAACAATTCAGACAGCAGTTCTTATAACATGTCAGTTCTCTGTATATAATACGATCTTTTAAATTTTTCACTTTTCCATTTCATCGTTTATCGAATGTATTATCGAACGAGTGAATGAAAATGAATGAAAAACGAGGACGACCCAGAATAAGTTAAATGTTATATATATATATATATATATATATATATATATATATATATATATATATATATATATATATATATATATATATATATATATATTGTTATGATGTATTGTTTGTTTGAATGATGAGCAATGAGTGTTTTTTTTTATAATATTGGGTTTTTATCGCGGTTCTCAAAGAATTAGTTTGTAAGTACTTTTTTAAACTATCTTTATTATAACTATTATGAAACACACATATATATCTAACCTAGCCAATGTAAATTTAAAATAAACTATCTTTAAATTGATACTCTTATAAAACTAATTAAATTCTATAGACAATGTAAAATTTAAACAAACTATCTTCAAAATTGAAATTGTTATGACACTAACTAAATTATATTAACAAAATTTTGTACCTTTCTTTCACTGAATGCCTAAATGAACTGTTTTCCACTATATATATTCTAATCACCCCTGAATGTCTTCGTGCTTCGGTTATCCTTGTTTTTGTGAAATTACTTTTTCCAATTATCAGCTTCTACCAATTTAAGATATATTTTTCTTCACCAGCATTTATACACCACCAAGCAAACCAGCAAACAGCATTTATATTTATTCTTCTTTTCAATATACCAATATCCAATTATTATAAGTTGATTTATACTAATCTCCAATCATAATATAATTTTAATTTCTTCCAATATGTTTCTAATATACTTTTTTAATCTTCAATAATTATTTGTGTATAATTATAAATGTGCATTAAAATATATGCATAATTTTTAATCTTCATTTAACTCAGTATTTGTAACTGATTCACTGACTCCAACTAACTTTCATATTTCTTACTAAACTGCCTGACTGACTTACTAAAACTAAAACTTTTCTGACTGTACTATCTTGAAAACTCTGAACAATTGACTTCACTAAATGAGTCTATCTTCTACTAACTTTCATAATAAACTGGCTATCTTGAATCCAAATCACGGGTATTTATATCTTTTCAATCTTCCAGAACCATCTGGTAAGAAGTCATGTTCGATTTAGTTCTATTTCTTCTATATGGATGTTCTCGAAAAAAAATATATGTTGGATCCACAGACATCACCATTATTTCCAGAATGTTCGACCGTCAACAAAGATCAAATTCTGCATTCTGGAGAATTCGTTAATGTTCTATTGATAATTTTGTTGACATTTAGGCTTTTCAGATCAGAATAAACATTTAAATCATTAAATATATATAAATTAAACATTTTAAACTAACATTATTATTATAACCCCACTTTAATTCCTAAAATGTCACTTGGAGAGTATGTATAGTGTGTTGCCTAGTTACATGGCTCACTTAAATATATTTACAACATTAAAATACAACTTTTTACAATTATTATATGCTAATTTCTTAAAATGCCCTCACATAAATATATTTTTATAAAATTCTCTAGTATATAACTTATTAAAATAACCAAATATCTAATATTATCTAATGTGTAACTTATAAATTAATTTTTTAAATAATATCATTTCAACACCCCAAAATTAAATTTAAAATAAATAATTTACTTATTATTTTTTTAAATATTAATTTTCTTATCCACATACCTTAGTAATTATAATAAATGAAATAATTTAATTTCCTATTTTAATTGTTCTATCAAATACATCCCTGTTCGCTGTCTATGTCAAAGCAGAGAACAACGGAGCACAGTTCGGCTATTCTATGGTCAAACTGTCATGTCAAATGGATCAATGGATGCTATATCAGAGAATAAAATATAACCTTAATTAAAAATATAATCTATATTGTGTTCTATTTATTTATAGACAAAATCTAGGAATTATTTCCATTCACCAGGCTTTCATCCATATAAATTGGTAAGTTTTATACTTTATTATATTAGAAAGACATTTGTAAAATCAATTTTGTATCTAACCCCAAATTATGATTTTTAGGGTACAAAATAATTTCCATATATACAAAATTCAACAAGTATGATGCCAAATTGATTCACAACAAAGAAATCTACCATCTATTTAACAAATCAAGTCTATTGAATAAAATGGATATATCAGTAAGCTGTTAGTGTTAAGTTTATAACCTAGATATATCACTACTTTTTGAAAAATTGTACATTTTTCTTGATTTATTTTTAGTCCAACTTTGTCTAATCTATTTATTATAATGTTTAGGTGTTTCTCATGATCTTCAGCAGTTTTAGAAAAAATTAATATATCATCAATGTAGTGAATTACAAAATGTTCATATTGATCCAAAATATCATGAAGACATCTACATAGAGCACTGCAAAATGATTGAAGTCCAAATGGTACTACTTTGAATTGATATACTACTCCATCTATCTGAAATCCTGTATACTGTCTACTTTTTCTTTCTAGAGGTATTAACCAAAAACTATGCTGTAAATCGATTTTAGTGAAAAATGACATTTCTGTAATTCTTCCTAGTATTCCATCTTCTAACATATTATTAATTGTTTTGTTTACTTCTTCTCTGTATTTATATGGTATTGGGTATGATTTTGTTTTAAAATCTTGTTCTTCTTTAACTTTTATACTATAGATATAATTTTGTGCAATTCTATTTTCTTTATTGACAAGTCCCTTGTGTTGCTGCAATATGGAAATGACTATTGATTTATATTCTTCAGGGCAATTTAAAACTTTCATCATATCTTCTTCTTTACAAATAACATTATTCTTCATTATGTACTCATTAGTCCTTGCTTCCAATTTTACGCACTCCGCCTCGTAGGCATCCATCTGCTTAAAATTTCCATTCCTTAAATATTCACTACAATTATTCTTTACATTCTTTTGGGACATTTCCCTATCATCAAAATACATTTCTTCTTCATAAACATTATTATTTTCTTTTAATAATATCCTATCAACTCTTATTCCTTCTTCCACCTCATCTTTCTGCATAAATTTAATTATTTGCCCTTCCAAAGTTACCATTTTTTTTTCAAAATCTATCTTTACTTTCTTCTTTTCCAATTCATCATTTCCCATTAATATATCAACACATAAATCCTTGACAATAAATCCTTGCATATTAATTTCTTTATTAAGAATATTAATTTTAAAATTGGCTAGTTTATCAATTTCACCCAACTTCTTATTATTTGCACCAATAATTTTAATTTTTGGAATCTTTATTATATCTGATAGTTTTAATGTATTAAAAATAAAATTCTCCGAGACTAAAGTACTTTCTGAACCAGTATCTATCATAATTTTAATCATTTTATTTTTGGCCAAAGCATTTATATAAATTAAATTAATAGATTCAATAATTTTATCTTCATCTAGAGAAATAAATTCAGAAGGTTTTTCATAATAGCAATGGCCTAACTTGTAATTTAGAAAGTTTACTGCACAAAATTTTGATTATTAGAATTGTCAGATTGTATCTGACCACTTGAATCTGATGTCCAATGTCCTTCCCTACTATGACTTCTACTCACATTTTCCTGCCTTGTATTACTTCGTTCCCTGTCTTCGCAGCTTCTATTCCTTCGAACACAATTTACCTGTCTGTTAGAGTTAGGTCGCTCTGTATTTCTTCTATTATTAAAATCTTGTCTATTATTATTAGTACTGTTATTAAAATGTTGTCTATTATAATTACTGTTATTATTATTAAAATTTTGTAAATTATTACCATATCTATAATTATTATATGATTGTCTATATTGTTGATTATCATTTTTATTATATTGAAAGTTATTATTGTTTTTTCTGTTGTTATTATTACTTGTCATATTGCCTCTTTGTATTCTTTGAATAAAATTAATAAAACTATCTATTGTTTGAATATTTTGTACAGTTACTGTTTGGACAACATCAGCATCAAAATGTCTAGATACATTTAAGACTGTTTCTTCCTCTCTAAGTGGTGGTTCTAAATATTTTGCAACTGTTATCAGTTTTAATGCATAATCTACCATATTTGATTTTAAATTGTGATTATACTTTCCAAAATATAGAATTTCTCTAAACTTGGCTTGCTCTAATTCACCCCAATAATAATTTAAAAATTTATTTTCAAATGTTTGAAAATTATCTAAATCATTCTCAATACTAGCAAACCAAGTTGCTGCATTGTCATTTAATGTCATTCTAATATAATCTTTAATATCATTAATATTATTCACAAATCTTAATTTATGTGTTAAACTATTTATGTATACAAAGCACGTGGTGTTCGTGTGTATTAAGGTATAAAAAAATTGCTTATTACAAGCTTAAATTTTTATTTTAAGAAGATCTTTTCGGAATTAAATCATTCCATCATCAGTTAAATAAAAAGTTGTTAAAAAACATTGTATGGCCACTTAAAAAAAACTTTCGAAGGACATCCGTATTAAAATATAATCCTCATGGTTTTATCAAGGTAAATGCAATAGACTTAACTTATTGATTATTAAAACTGAAGATGGGGGCATCTTACATGACCCCCTGTAGCTGGTGAAGTTTTTTCGACTTACATTACCTCTGATCTGTTCTGGAGTCTTGGGCTAACTGATATAAAGATGGTATGAAAAATCAGTTAGTGATGATGACACTAACTGATTTTTCATACCATCTTTATATCAGTTAGCCCAAGACTCCAGAACAGATCAGAGGTAATGTAAGTCGAAAAAACTTCACCAGCTACAGGGGGTCATGTAAGATGCCCCCATCTTCAGTTTTAATAATCAATAAGTTAAGTCTATTGCATTTACCTTGATAAAACCATGAGGATTATATTTTAATACGGATGTCCTTCGAAAGTTTTTTTAAGTGGCCATACAATGTTTTTTAACAACTTTTTATTTAACTGATGATGGAATGATTTAATTCCGAAAAGATCTTCTTAAAATAAAAATTTAAGCTTGTAATAAGCAATTTTTTATACCTTAATACACACGAACACCACGTGCTTTGTATTCAACAGGTATACTAGCCACTCCTGGATATTTCCACTTCATGGTTTGTTCCAGTTTCACTTTTATATTTATGTATACTCTAGGATCCAAATTTTTTATATTACCAGAGAATTTAAACCCAGTCTCATTGGTTAAATTTAAGTAAGGTCTCCCTATGTCTCTCATTTGTGAAATATCATCTATTCTCTGTTCCACATTTCTTATTTGATTACAATTTATTTGGATATTTTGTTGTATATCGTCTAATTTTTCTTCTGTGTTTCTCCTGTCTTCGTTAATTTTTACTTCTAAGTTACATTTCTGCAACTCTATTTTCTGTTCTATATCTATATTATTATCTTGAATAATCCTCTTTACTTCTGTCCTCTCATTGTCTATCCTTTTCTTGTAGTCATTCCGTATACTTTTTATTTCATTTGCTACTTTTTTCTCTGCAGCTTCAAGTTTTTTATCCATTTGTTTTACAATTTTATTATTATTATCTTCTATTTTCTTTTCTAATTTTCTATAATTCTCTTCCAATTTCTGTTCCATTTTTTTTTATGTCTTCTTTGACTTCTTTTGAATTCTCTTCCAATTTTTTTATGTCTTCTTTGATTTCTTTTGAATTCTCTTTCATATTAATATCTCATTCATCAATAACTTGCAAAACAAGCTTGTTTATGATCAATTGATCTATAGTTGGCGTTTATTACACTCTCCACATCTCTTCGAAATTTGGATATACCATCACCACAGTTGTATATTTCAACATATCCCACTGTGATTCAGTTGGTCTTGAGCAATGATTTGACATTTTAATTTTATGGTTCTCTCATTGACTGTGGGTTTAACTGAACTATTGGTATTATACCTCAATTATAAACTTTGTTTTTTAATCTAAGTATTTTAATTTCATAATTCGACTTCTTTTTTTCTATAGTATTGGTAGTGCTTGGTAGACCTTTTTATTGTTGTTAACCATCCACTATCTAATAGATTGTTTAGTCTAGTTCTTACATTTACACTCTATGTCCACTTTAGTTGCCCCCAAACTAACACCAAAATTATTACTGTCAGGTTTAAGTGTAACATCTGGATTATGCAATCTACCTAAAGTAATCTATAACATTTTACATTTCATCAGTTGACTTCCTATATTAGTATCAGTTGGACCTTTGGTCAACGTTCAGTTTACCATAGAATTTTGAAATGTGCAGATCAGCACCAGGAGCCATTCTCTCTCCTACTGTCACCAACCATGTAACTTCTTCAAATTTAAAACATTTTTAAAGTGTTGTCTAAATGTATTATTTAATGTTACTTAATGATAGCCCATAATTTTTACGAAGTAAGTCTAAAACGTAATATTAAATTTTTTTTTATCAACCATCAACTTCGAGTTTTTTTGAAGTTAATTTTCCTCCAGTTGAAAAAACGTTTCTTGGCTTATTTCAGATGTCCCTGAAGATGCTTTGAGAGCGAAAGTACTTGGTCAAGATTTAATAAGAAACTGTGCTCGATATCTACCTTTTATTTGATTAAAGTTCATTTATATGAGCATTCAACCATATATCACTTATATATATATATATATATATATATATATATATATATATATATATATATATATATATATATATATATATATATATATATATATATATATATATATATATATATATATATATATATATATATATATAGATATATATGGCCTTATGGCCAAATATATGGCCTAGGAGAACAAATTCGTTAAATTTCCCGTGCTCGAATCGGTATCAATAAAGCGTTATGATCATTTCGGCCTATCCCAGCCTCATCAGACACTTGGGCTAATACAAATTCAAACTCAGAAAACGATATTATCATATCGTTTTCGTTCACGGCCGCCAAAGCAGGTGGCGCCTTTGTAAGCTAACTACTGTTATAGTGAAGTTTTGGGAGACATTCGTTGGACTTTCCGAGTTTGAATTTGTATCAGCCCAAGTGTCTGATGAGACAGGGATAGGCTGAAATGATCAAAACACTTTATTGATACCGATTCGAGCACGGGAATTTTAACGAATTTGTCCTCCTAGGCCATATATTTGTCCATTTAATTCAATAAAGCGATAGCAGCTTTCACTAAAAGATGTAATCTTTTACACATTTCGCATAGCACAGAGGATACAGAAAACGGTATTATTATATCGTTTTTGTTTACGGCCGCCAAAGCAGGTGGCGTCTTTGTAAGCTAACTACTGTTGTAGTGAAGTTTTGGTAGACATTCGTTGGACTTTCCGAGTGATGAGGCTGGGATAGGCCGAAATGATCATAACACTTTATTGATACCGATTAAAGCACGGGAAGTTTAACGAATTTGTCCTCCTAGGACATATATTTGGCCATTTAATTCAATAAAGCGATAGCAGCTTTCGCTGAAAGATTTAATCTTTTATATATATATATATATATATATATATATATATATATATATATATATATATATATATATATATATATATATATATATATATATATATATATATCTAAAGAAAATTGGTTGACAGCAGTTAAATTCAAAGGAGGGAAATAATTGTGTAAACAGCTGATAGACAAAGTATACTCTTTACCATATCTAATATATTTCGCCTATTTTCATACGCATCATCAGGGAAAGTTCGCGAATTCTTATTTTTGACAAACTGTGCCAAACATGTGTTGGCAAACGTTAGCAAATGTTTGTGTGTATATGTTTGTTGGCGAAAACGTACCTTTAAAGATATTTAGAAAACTATAAACATATAAAAAGTCAACATTTTGTAAATTCAACCAAATACAAAATGCAAATACTACACATATATTATAATCAAGATTAACAAATTTAAATGACGCAACAAAGTTTTACCAATTCAAATAAAGATACCCTAGAAGTGAAAAAAGATATACAGTCAAACATGATAAGTATATTTATTATCTATGTGTACACATATTTTTATAATATATTCGTTATGCAAGTTCCTAATTTTTTTGGTTAGAAAGACATCGCCGTATAATAAAGACAGGAATAGAAGATTACATTATAAACTGTGGAAACCTTTTATGTAATAAAAATTTTTTGTCCTTTTTTAAAATACTATGGGTAATAAGTATACAGGGTAATTCTCGAAAGTCTAGCATAGCCGATAATCTTTATTTTTAATGAAACACCCTACATACTTTTATATTTTTATAACCTTAACAGCTTGATCTCAACGAACTGTAGCATGTAGGGTCTACTAGGAATAATACAGGGTAAAATTTTAAAATTATATGGTCTGAAAACCACTTACGGAATAAAATTATTTTTGTCCTTATTTTAGAAAATTATAAAAACGCTATTAACTTTTAAATTCAAACGTGCGCTATGTAAACATAAATTTAAATGTACAAGGTTATTCATGCATGTCTAGCATAATCAATCATCTTTATTTTTAATGAAACAACCTGTATATTTTTATGTTTTTAAAGCTCTGTAACAACCTGATCACAACAAACTATATTATGTAAGGTCTGTTATGAATAATACAAGGTAAAATTTTGAAATCTATCTATATAAAAGGCTATGATGACAAGTCACACCGTTTGTCCAGTAAGGTAACGACGCCATTTAGGAAAGAAATCTGAACTACCAACATTTGACATTTCCATCATATTTTGTTCTTGAAACGATACGGTTGATTTATTCATTCTACAAATTGATGATTCAAATATTGTTAGTTAGAAATTTTACTACTTCACAGTAATTAATTTTTTCGAAAATTGCTAAAAATATAGGTTACTGTAATTGTAAGGTAAGATCAATGACGTATAATATATATATTATTATATCATTGGGTAAGATAAACATAAACTTGCTATAAAAATAAAATAACGTTTGGGAAACGTCAACGTTTTACCAAAATAAAATAAAATTAAAACTAAATAAGATTAAATAAAATTAAACAAAGGTAAATAGAATTAAATAAAATTAAATTAAGTTAAACAGAATTGCGTAGAATTAAATAACAATTAAATAAAATTAAGTAAAAGCTATACCGTTTCTGCTTCATTTCCCCTGTAAAATATTAGGCCATAAGTAAATGCTCATTTTGCTCATTTTTTGAGCATTTTGTGGTGGAGGTAGTATTAGTATTTTAATTAGTAGTAGTATTTTTTGGTTCGATTTTGCTGGCATCGGTGTGTAACTCGGTTTCTCTATCTGGGTAATAAATTTCTAACACCGGTTTCAAAAATATTTTTTCAAATTTTAAGGTCACTGAGTTTTTGTATACCACGTCCATGACATTTACCTGATCAGAAGTGGAAGGTCTCTCTTCTTTAGTATTGCATCGAGAAGAAACGTGTCCAAATTGGTTGCATTTGAAACATTTCATTCCATTGGCTTTATCAGGGCAATCTCTCGATCTGTGTCCTCAATTTCCACAATTATAACATTGTTTTTCTTTCTTAATCCTATTTTCCGACATTCTTCTGTCGTGTCCTCTAGCTTCATTGTTTCTATAATTTCGTCTTGCTTCATAGTTTCTGCCATCTTCTCGTACTTCATTGATTCTGTCATCTCGTCTTGCTTCATTGTTTGTACACTTTTTTCTATGCGTCTCAGTTATAGAGGATTTGCGTGTCGTCTGCTTTTTAATGATATCATACAATTTAATTTTCTCCTTGAAATCTTTTCTCCTCGTCTTCTATGTTACCTCTGCTACCAATTTCCCTCATTGTCAGTACATACTCCTGTACACTTTCATCATGCTTCTTCTTTCTATGCATCAGCATTGTATGCATCAGCAAATTACCATGTGCAAATCATTCCATTATTGGATAATCGTCTGAAGGTTCTTATGCTATCTTCTACGTCTCTAAAAGTTAAAGCAAAGGAATCATTTACTCTACTGGCCGTCATTATGATTGATTTTGTTTTCTTCTTCGTCTTTAAAGCCGTCGTGCGCCTACTTTTACTTTCGTCCTCGTATTCATTATTGTTTTTATTGTCACAACGTCTTTATCGTCATAAACATCTTTATCTTCGTCATAAGATTCTTTATCGTCTTCCACGTCGTTGTCGTCATCGTCGTCTTCGTCATTCTCGTCTTCCACATTTAATTCGTTCAAAAACGAACAAATACGAGCCCTAACAACTATATGTTGGAACAAACAGTTATTTTGCGTACCGATTCGAACTTCGTACAATTAGGACGTTAATAATTTGCTCCGTTGTACACAAAACCAACCGGTTTTCGACTTATTTGGGTTTTTAGTTTAGGTGTTTGTAAATAAACATATACATTTAAAGTTATACAGTTTGTTTTAAAAGACTCCCCCAATGGGGGAGTCTAGTGACCCTAGAACTTGTGCGGGTGTGTTTTTGATAAACAAAGAGATCAGTGCAGTTGAAAATCAAATTTATATTAGTAACGTAGAAATGGACACGGATATAAACTCATTAAAAGGCAATCAAAACATGGGAGAAAAAACTTCTGATAAATCACACACAACGAAACTCGTCTGTTCAATGTTTTGTCAGATAAGTATAATTTTAATATTATTCATGTTTATATAGAAAGTATCAACAATGACAATCTAGGACGTTTACATCCCTTATCAATTGGCCATATCCTACATAAAAAATTAAAAGTGCCAAATATAATTGAAATAAAGAGTATTGGTAGAAATAGGATTAAAGTTATATTAAAAAATTTAAAGGATGCAAACGACTTAGTACAAAATTGTAATTTAAAAAATGATAATCTAAGAGCTTACATACCAAATCATCTTTTGGAAGTAAAGGGTGTTGTACGAGGTGTAGATACACAGTTTGATATGGATTACTTGTGTGAAGAAAACATTGAATCGACAGCAAAAGTACTACAAATTAGGAGAATGCACCGCAGAGTAGAAGAAAATAATGGGATAAAATATAAACCTAAACAAATGATTATTGTCACATTCGAAGGAAATATTTTACCTGGACAAATATCTATTAACAGAGTCTTTTTTCCAGTTGAACAGTTTGTTGGTCGTGTAACACAATGTTACAATTGTTTGAAGTTTGGGCATGTATCCAAACAATGTAAAAGCACTTAAAGAAAGCACTTAAGCACTGAACAAAAAGATAAATTCTGCATACATTGTAAAACCAGTGGACATGTATCTATAGATAAAAAATGCCCTTATTATGACAACCAAAAGAAAATTAAAAACATTATGTTTAATTATAAAGTTTCATACACTGAAGCAAAATCTTTTAGTGAATCTTCTTTTGCCGGCTTTACAGGGAATAACAAATTCTCACTTCTGACTAACCTTGATGAAAATTTTCCTTCTTTAACTGCAAATCAACAATCTCCTTCATCCGAACCTATTTGGCCAAGAAAACATCGTTTACAAAATAATATGTCACTAAGTCAACCTAGTACATCTAGGAATATAGATCATTTTGAAAGCACTAGAAAGAAACGTAAAGCAGGATCTCCTATCACGTTACCTCCCACTCAACCTCCTTTATTTCCTTTTCAATTTGGTCCATCTAAATCACTATCATCCAATCCACATAAAACAAATACTAATGATATCGAATTTATTAAAAATAACTTGTTTAAATCTTTGTTTACATATTTTGATAATTTTTTTAATAAAATACAAACTATCGATGATATAAAAAATATAAATAACGAAACTCTTAAGCATGATATTAGTCTAGTATTGGAGGATACTTTTACAAATAAATAATTTTCTTGAAGATTATGCAAAGGAATGCACGTTCTGTAATATCTAATAAAAATTCTTTTATCCAATTTTTATCAGAAGAAAATGTAGATATTGTTTTATTGAGCGAAACTTGGTTAAAAAAAAATGTAGCGTACAGCTTTAAAGGTTATAATCTCATCCGGAAAGATCGTGATGATGGCTATAGTGGAGTAGCCATTCTAGTTAAGAATACTCTCAATTTTAAAGAAATAAATATCCTTAGCAATTTTAATGATGAAATTCTAGTTTGTGGATACGCGGTAAATTGTGGAAAAAATTCGATTAATTTTTTATCAATTTATCGAGCACCAAAAACTAAAACTAAAACAGATGATTGGGTTAAAGTTTTTTCTCAAGTAAAAGCTCCCCTTATAATAGGTGGAGACATGAATGCACATAATGTATTATGGGGGATCTAAAAAAATGATAATATTGAAAAACAACTAGAGATGGTTGCAGATGATCTAGAGTTAGTAATATTAAATACTGGTGGACCTACATGTTTAAATCGGCCTGGTGTTAATGATTCTATGTTAGATATTACTTTCAGTTCTTCAGATATTGCAAAAAAAATTACATGGTCTGTTTTCTTAGATACACTTGGTTCGAACCATTACCCTATTTTAATAACAGTTGCCAACGCCTCCCATTCCAATGAAAAAATTTTACCTAAAAGTAAATAGAATATTAAAAAAGCAATCTGGAAACTGTATACAGATGTTGTAGACTCTCTCTTTGAGAATAATATGGAATTTGAAAACCCTGGCGAAAAGTATTGCTTTCTTATTAATAGCATAAATGAGGCTGCAGAAAAGGCAATACCTGCTTTTAAACCTTTCACTAGCAAAAATCATCTTCCGCCTCCTTGGTGGGATAATGAATGTAGTAATGTTGTGAATAACAGAAGACAAGCTATTAAATTATATAAGAAATCTCCTACAATGGCCAATTACATACAATGCCAAAAACTTGTATCAGAAACCAAAATATTTCTAAAAAATACAGCCAAAAAGAGCTGGATTGATTGGTGCTCAAAGTTGAATAAAAATATACCATCAGCAAGCTTATGGAATCAAGCTAGAAAATTAAACAGAAAACCAATTTCTTCTATAAAATGTTTTGACGATTCCTTAGAAGAACAATTTTTCGATCAAATTGCTCCACCGTTTGTTAAAAATTGCAAAACTTTTGACTATTCTTTCAATAAGCAATATCATTTTTTGTTAGAATCTTTTAATACATTAGAATTGGAATTTGCCTTAAAAAATCGAAATAGTACTAGTCCAGGTTTAGATAATATTAAATATCCAATGTTACTATATCTTCCCAAAAGTGCCAAAATTTTACTATTGGAAATATTTAATGATATAATCATGAATAATTCAGTAATAGCTCAATTTCAAAATGTAATCATTATCCCCATACTCAAACAAGGGAAAGATCCTAATTCCGTTCACTCATATAGACCTATCTCACTTATGTCTTGTGTACTGAAAACTTTGGAACGGATGATTAAACATAGATTGGAATGGTGGTTGGATAAAAAGAAGTTACTTCCAGATTTGCAGTTTGGGTACAGAAAGGGCTGTGGTACCATAGATGCACTTGCCACATTGGTAACGGACATTCAGAACTCCTTCTCAAGTAATATTTATTTACCGACAATAGTATTAGATATAGAAGGAGCATATGATAGTGTTTGTCTCGATATTTTAATGGAAAAATTAATAAAAAATTTTCATATATCACCACAATTGATAAACACTCTTCTTAACTTTTATTCGCGCAGAAAAATTTACCTGAGAACAAACAATAATAAACTTATAGGTCCTCGTTATAATAAACAGGGACTACCGCAGGGATCAGTTTTAAGCCCTCTATTGTTTAATATCTATACTGCAGATTTACATAACATTTCCATTAAAAATCTCAGCTTTAAAATAATACAGTATGCTGATGACTTTCTTATGTATTCTTCTACCAAAAAATACGATAACTGCATTAAAACTTTAGAAAAAATACATGATAGATCCAAAAATTGGTTCAAACACAATGGGTTTGAAATTGCATCAAGTAAATCAAGTATTACTATTTTCACTCGACACAATATCCCAAAACTAAATCAGATAAAATTGAATGGGTATGATTTTAATTTCAGTTCTTCAATTAAATATTTGGGAATGATTCTCGATCGCAAGTTAACTTGGAAACTTCACGTTGAGTTTATGTTGGATAGATGTAAGAAGGGTCTAAATTTCCTCAAATCAATTACAAAAACATGGTGGGGTGCAGATGTGGAAACTTCTTTGCTTTTCTTCCGATCTTATATTAGATCAATTATCGAATATGGATGCATATTATATGGTTCAGCAAGTAAACATATTCTGAAAACAATAGATGTGTTTCAAAACGCAGCATTGCGTATTTGTTTGGGTGCCATGAAATCGACGCCTATTAATGCTCTATGAGCATTAATAGGCGTCGTACTTATGTAGTAGTATTATGAGCATTAATAGATGAACGTACTATGACTCATAAACGTTCACTCGAAGCATTTCATAAAACTATATAAGATTTAAACGGTAACGACAAACTATTCGGTGGTGCTGTCTTACTACTGTCTGGTGACTTCCGACAGACATTACCAGTTATTCCTCTCTTTACATATGCGGATGAAATTAATGTATATGTTTTTTACAATCGTTTTTATGGCGGAATATCGAAACAATTCGATTGACCATTAACATAAAGTGTACAAGTGCAAAGTGATCAATCGGCGCAAATATTTTCCAAAGATTTGCTGGATATTGAAAACGGTAAAATAAAACTGCATCCAAATACAAATGCATCAAACTTTCAAATAATTTCTGCACATTTGTTTAGACTATACATGAATTAATTGTAAGTGTCTTCCTGGCTATACTGAATAATTACTTAAATCATAATTGGTTCAGTGAGCGGGCAATTTTGGTGGCGAAAAATTTTGATGTTGAAATTAATTCCAGATTCCACAGTTCTTACCAGGTGTTATCTGATATCTTTTAAATTAATCAACAGTATTGTTAATGAAGACGAAGCCGTAAACTATCCAACAGAATTTTTTAAATTCTCTGGATATACCAGAGATGCCACCACACAATCTTTAGTTTAACACGTTTGGTTATTAAAAGTATCACCGAAAATATTATTAGCAACCAGTTTGACTAGACAAGGAGGAAATCGTCCTGTTGCCACGTTGCCCAATAATACCCTCATATACCAAAATATCATTCAAAAGGCTTCAATTACCTGTTCGATTAGCATTTGCAATGACCATTAACTAATTATAAAGCCAGACAAGCGTTAGATGGCTTAGATGTTTTTTATTATTTATTTATATCAGCAAAAAACAAATTACCGAAAAAGTGATAAGTCATAACAATATATATATATATATATATATATATATATATATATATATATATATATATATATATTGTTATGATATGTAAAATCGAGAAAAATATTGGTTTGTTTAAAAATATTTCAAAATTCAATAACATCAAAATAATTCAGATAAGTAGGATAATATCCAACAAACATTTTGAAGAAGGAGAGTTATTAATTTCTTGAATTACCTGTACTAAACAAAATGTAAGCTTTACATCAATCATTTCTTTGTTATACTTGAGTGACCCGCATAAGTTTAAGTGAAAGCCAAAGAATTGAACGGGGTTTTTCAAAATCCATTAATGCAGTGATTAAAGACAATAGAAGGGATTATAGAAAGAGGTTTTTGTTAGTTTTTAAGATTTATAGAAAAATATTATTTGTAAATAAGTTTTAGGAAATTTATAATTATAGGTAAAAATTTGTTTGTTATCGAAATGAAAAAATGGGGGAATTGTGACGAGTTTTGATTGGCGGAGATTGAAAAAGGTTGGATAAGTATGTAGGAAAAAGTTTAGCGAGATTGAGGAGAGAGAAAAGATAGAATCAGTTGGTTTTCCAAATCTGTAAGAGGAACAGTGATTGTTCTCTGGCGGTTCCTGAAATGTAGCAAGCAGTAGTGTTGAATGTTAGTGAGTTTTTGTGGAGTTAGTGTATCTGACAGAAGCTGAAGCAGCAAAATATTGTAAGTCATATTTCTCTACTTATATTCCAAGAGTCACTGTTCAGGCCAACGAGAGATTCAGTTTATCGTAAAGAGAAGATATTCCAAGAGTCATTTTTCACTCGGGCCAACGAGAGATTCAGTTTATCGAGAGGAGAAAGGCTATCATAATTTGAATGATTTGTGCTTTTGAAGGAGATCATTAAGGACGATATACTTGCAACAATCTGTGTAAGATTGCTGATTACATAGGGAGCGGTTGAGAGGAGATAATATAGTCTACAAGGAACAAGGATTTGGACCACTCATCATCAGAGAGAGATATTTTTGTTTTCTGCAGTTTTTTTTCTTTTATTGATAACACAATTTTTACACTTAATTTAGAAAGGATATAAATATTTTGATTAGGAGAGTTAGAATAGTTTGGGATTTTGAGATTTCAATTAATATTGTTTATACCATAAATTTTAATTGTTCACGTACGGAGAACAAAATTTAGAGAATCCTTATATGAGATTTGTTTATTGAAAACTTTTGAGTGTGAATTATTTCATTATTTTTATTTCAATATATAGTGTTAGATCATATGTGTTTTTTATTATTCCGGTATTTTCTGGACCTTACCTTTCACATGTAATAGCATAGATATTGAAGCACGAATTTAACCCTGAGATAAAAGAATTAAAAATTGTGATAGAGTCATAATCATATCATTTAAATAATTTTAATTAATTAAAAAAATTAATTAGCTAATTATTGCTTGGCGCACCAAGACTTTAAATATCACAATAACTGGCTTCCAAAACGTGGGGCTTGAAAATATCGCAGCTTTACATTTGAAGGAAGGGAAAGAGATCTGGAATAAGTACAGGTGATCCAGAGATAAAAACATATAACATTGAGGGAATTTGAATTTGAAAGTATTTTGACAATTTTTCCAGGGAATATAAATTTGATTTATTGATTGA
Source organism: Diabrotica undecimpunctata (assembly GCF_040954645.1). Lineage (NCBI taxonomy): Eukaryota > Metazoa > Arthropoda > Insecta > Coleoptera > Chrysomelidae > Diabrotica > Diabrotica undecimpunctata. The sequence goes on along the minus strand of NC_092810.1, from coordinate 85,410,041 downwards.
TCGTAGTTAGTGGATATTTACTGCTATTGAATTATTTGATTTTATTTTCTTTACCAATCGTACATTTGATATTTATTTTGAATTATTTGAGTTTTACTGATTGCATATTTGATATTTGTCGTGAAAATTTAATACATTTGGGGAGAAATACTGTCGTGTTCTGAAACATATAGAATGTTGTAAAATTTCACATTTGGCGGGGACAAAAACAATAACAAAAAGTAACAACATGTCTGTCACAAGGAGACAAAGTAAAATGCAGGAAAGGAAGGAGGATAACAGAGAAGATGAAACAATTTTGGAAGAAGTATCGGATAATGAAGGAAATGTGACAATAGTTGAGGAGAGAAAAGAACTATCAGGAATAGATAAAATATTACAACTAATGCAACTCCAGTCACAAACAATGGCAGAAACAAAACAAACAATAGAGAAAAACCAAAATGAAACATCAAAGAAAATGGATAAAATGGATAGAAATCAACAAGAAACAAAACAAACAATGGAAGAAAACCAACGGGAAACAAGACAAGCAATAGAACTAAATAACAGGAATATAGAGCAGCGTTTGGAAAACTATGAACAGGAAATTAAAGGATGTGTTGAGGGGATAAAGAAAGAACTGATACAACAGATAGAAGAAATAACCCTAAAGAATGCAAAACAAGAGACAGAGATTAAAGATATCCAAAATACAATGAAGGAGATACAAAATTGCCAGAGAAAGGAACTAGAGATGCAAAGAGAAGAAATAGAAACTAAAATGAAGGATATTAAGACTGTCCAGAAAAAGGAATTAGAAAAATTAGAAACAAAATTTGAAAACGTTTTACAAGAAGACATGCGAGAAATAGAAAGAAAAATGGAGGAAATCAAAAAGGAACAAAATTCAGGGGAAAGAAGGGAAATGGTCATCCATGGAACAAGCGAGGCGAAAATACAATTTGGCGGGGATATTCGGAAAACACACCCAGTACCGTTTGTTAAAAATTTGAAAACCAAATTACAACATATTAGATATTTTGACGATTGCAAAGAAACAATTAGAAACCATTTGAAAGAAGGAGCAGCGTTATGGTATGAAAGCAAGGAAGATGAGTTTGAAAATTGGACAGATTTTGAAAATAAATTTCTCAACTATTTCTGGGGGAAAAATAAACAGAGAGAAATCAACCAAGAGCTACAGAATGGAAAATATCATGAAAAAATGGGAATATCTGAAGAAAGATATGCTTTGCAGATATATAACAATTCAAAATATCTATAATACAAATATTCTACCGAACAGCTGGTAGAAATGATCAGCAGACATTTTGAGGAAACGTTGGAAGATCACGTGATTTTGAGAAACTATCAAGATATTGATAGTTTGTGCCAATTCCTTCAATTAAAAGAAGCGAAAAGAAAAGAAATGAGAAATAGAAGACAACATGACCAATATAATGGAGCGGAAAGAAGGTATTCATCAAATTATGACCAGAGAAACCGACATCCCAGATCAACAAACGAATATAGGCCGAGAAATTACAATAATTACAATAGACAACAAAATTACGATAACAGGAATGACACACAACAGAGAACATATGAAAATCACAACAGGAATAGAGATGCACAAAATCCTCCGAATAGGAATACTAACGAACAAAGGGACGATAGAAATAACCAGAGCTTCCAACAACAAAATAGAAGGGAGATGAATCATGTAGCAATAGGAAACGACAGACAAATTTCTAATTCTAATCTAATATTGTTAGATGCATTTATAAAACATAAAGCGATTAAAATTGTGATTGATTCTGGATCGGAGATATCGCTAATCAATAAAAAACTAGTAAAAGAATTAAATTTGGACAGATTTGTGTATAAGATTCCTAGGGTTGATTTAGTGGGTGCAAACAATAAAAATTTGACGACAGTAAACGAAGGCTTGGGAGTACAGATAAGAGTGGGAAACAAATTCCATATTATGAAATGTGTGGTGATTGAAGATTTAAATCATGATATGATAGCGGGAATTGATGAATTGAGGAAAAAAGATATCACCATAAATTTTTCGGAAAATAAACTGGAAATCAGAGCAGAACCAGACAACACAGGAGAAGAAAAGCAAACAGATAGGAAAACAAATTCTGGAAGGATCAATGCACAGGAAAAACGCAAAGAAATCGATATGACTGTAGAGGATAAACCGAAAGTACAAGAACAAGATCTAACAGAAAAGAAAAAGAGAAGGAAGAAAAAGAAGAAGAGTTCGAAAAGAAAGCAGGAAAATAAGATGGAGACCAGAGAAAAACAGGAAATAGAAGGTACAGAAGAATTGTTGGCAACCGACGATAAAACAGAATGGAAGCAGGAAGAAAAAGAAGGTATCATCAGAGAAATGAAAGGAATAGAAACATGGTGCTCGGAATACCAAAGGGAATTAGAGGATAAAAAGAAAACAGAAGAAAAAATGGCACTGATGGACGAGAATCCAGAATTTTGTGAAGAAGTATTATGGACAGTGAACACATGTGAACAAAAGGTGGATGAAAGAAAAATAAATTGTGGAAAAAACATGGAGAAGGAAATAGAGAAGATTTTAGGAAACCATGGAGATTTTGTTAATAAAGTAAATCAAGTGGTTAAAAATTATGAACTTTCTTTTAAGGGAAAATACTTGGAAAAATTTAAAACGAAAATATATCCAATCCCGTATAAAGACAGGCAATATACGGGGTATTTTAACATTCACGACATTTGTCAGTATCATAAGTAGATTTTAATAACATAGTGAAATAATTTGATCCTAGAAAACTTTTGTCATTTTTAAAATTTAACAAAGAGTTTTCGGCAGATCAAATGGCGGGGATTTGTTATGATATGTAAAATCGAGAAAAATATTGGTTTGTTTAAAAATATTTCAAAATTCAATAACATCAAAATAATTCAGATAAGTAGGATAATATCCAACAAACATTTCGAAGAAGGAGAGTTATTAATTTCTTGAATTACCTGTACTAAACAAAATGTAAGCTTTACATCAATCATTTCTTTGTTATACTTGAGTGACCCGCATAAGTTTAAGTGAAAGCCAAAGAATTGAACGGGGTTTTTCAAAATCCATTAATGCAGTGATTAAAGACAATAGAAGGGATTATAGAAAGAGGTTTTTGTTAGTTTTTAAGATTTATAGAAAAATATTATTTGTAAATAAGTTTTAGGAAATTTATAATTATAGGTAAAAATTTGTTTGTTATCGAAATGAAAAAATGGGGGAATTGTGACGAGTTTTGATTGGCGGAGATTGAAAAAGGTTGGATAAGTATGTAGGAAAAAGTTTAGCGAGATTGAGGAGAGAGAAAAGATAGAATCAGTTGGTTTTCCAAATCTGTAAGAGGAACAGTGATTGTTCTCTGGCAGTTCCTGAAATGTAGCAAGCAGTAGTGTTGAATGTTAGTGAGTTTTTGTGGAGTTAGTGTATCTGACAGAAGCTGAAGCAGCAAAATATTGTAAGTCATATTTCTCTACTTATATTCCAAGAGTCACTGTTCAGGCCAACGAGAGATTCAGTTTATCGTAAAGAGAAGATATTCCAAGAGTCATTTTTCACTCGGGCCAACGAGAGATTCAGTTTATCGAGAGGAGAAAGGCTATCATAATTTGAATGATTTGTGCTTTTGAAGGAGATCATTAAGGACGATATACTTGCAACAATCTGTGTAAGATTGCTGATTACATAGGGAGCGGTTGAGAGGAGATAATATAGTCTACAAGGAACAAGGATTTGGACCACTCATCATCAGAGAGAGATATTTTGTTTTCTGCAGTTTTTTCTTTTATTGATAATACAATTTTTACACATAATTTAGAAAGGATATAAATATTTTGATTAGGAGAGTTAGAATAGTTCGGAATTTTGAGATTTCAATTAATATTGTTTATACCATAAATTTTGATTGTTCACGTACGGAGAACAAAATTTAGAGAATCCTTATATGAGATTTGTTTATTGAAAACTTTTGAGTGTGAATTATTTCATTATTTTTATTTCAATATATAGTGTTAGATCATATGTGTTTTTTATTATTCCGGTATTTTCTGGACCTTACCTTTCACATGTAATAGCATAGATATTGAAGCACGAATTTAACCCTGAGATAAAAGAATTAAAAATTGTGATAGAGTCATAATCATATCATTTAAATAATTTTAATTAATTAAAAAAATTAATTAGCTAATTATTGCTTGGCGCACCAAGACTTTAAATATCACAATATTATATATATATATATATATATATATATATATATATATATATATATATATATATATATATATATATATATATATATATAAATAAGGATCCCTCGAAGAGTGGTGGGTTTTTTCGGTCAAAAGGTGGAGAAAAAAATAATCAGTTCATCTAAAAAGCACAATATGAAAAACCAAACATCCATTGAAAAGTCAATATAAATGTGTTACCTTAAAAAGATATGTAGCAGTCAATGGTGTAAAATGTAAAGAAGCTTAAGATACTAGACATTAAATACTTAGATTGTATAAACAATCAATTGAAACTAAATGCAGTTTAACAATTTGATTCAAACATAGCACAGCAAAAGACCATATGGTTATAGTACATGTAATTTAAAAAAGTATGTAAAAAACTTATGTAAAAAATAAGTATTTGCCGAGAACTAACAAGATCATAAGATCACACTTCCAACAGTATTATATTAATTTATTTTATTTTTACTTTGGGTAACATTATTGAAAAGATTAAGTTTATTATAGTCTTCTTCTTCTTCTTCTAATGGCGCTACAACCCTTTGTGTGTCTTGGCCTGCTTAACAATGTTCTTCCATTCTGCCCTGTCGGATTAAGTTTATTATAGTAATATTATAAAATGTGTAATGAAGTTACAACAAAAGCTTACAATGCTTACAGCAGACACCCGGCAAATGGGGGCACATTTCAGATTCACGTAGCTATCACGTGAATAGACAGTGTCCTTGAAGTCAAAATATGATACACAACAAGGCGAGTTACCAACCGCTAATGCAATAAGGCGGTAAGTTTAAAAAATATATGAAAAAGTAGGTGAGAACTTTGTCTGTACGAACCATTAAATTAATGAAAGATGTTTAAGAACACCATCTTCCCTTTAGGGAATGGCTCGGAGAAAAAGAACAAACAAGTGAGGTCAATCACTACATATCATATAAGTGTCTAAGTTATAACTGGCTAGCCAGTCATAGGTGCAGATTTATTTTAACTTCCAACAGTCTAAGGTTCATAATAATGTGGAACTGAGAAATTAATGAGAATTCTATGAATCAAATTAATTTAAAAGTTTTATTAAACTATTTCGTCAAAAATATTAATGAAACTCCCTAAATTAACAGACATATACACAGCCGAGTCAACCGCTATTCTCAATGCAATAAATTTTTGGTAGAAAATAGTATCAAAAACCCTGTCATTGTTACGGATTCACTAAATTCTGTAATTTCCCTAAATAACTTATATCCTAGCCATCCCAGTCTACTGCTTATTAAATCATCATTAAGCCAACTGCAAACTATGAACATAAATGTCAACTTTGTTTGGATTCCTTCCCATATCGGAATTGCTGGTAATGAAGAAGTAGATTCCTTGGCAGAACTAGCAATCTCGAGTCCGCAAGCTGTAGAAATCAGAAGCATTCCACATCTAGATATAAAACCTATAATCAAGAAATTAATAATCAATGATTGGCAGACCAAGTGGAATCAGTCAACATTCAAACTACGAGAAGTAAAACATTCTATATTACCTTGGAAATCAACCCCAAATAAGCATATACATCAAACCATCCTATCTCGTATTAGAATAGGCCACACCGCCATCACCCATACACATCTGCTGGAGAGTGAATTAAAACCACAGTGCTACGTATGTGATATTGTGTTCAGTGTTCGCCATATTTTACTGGAATTTTCTTTATATTGCATGGAGAGATTTCAATATAAATTACAAAATACCTTACAGGCAATATTAAGTGACGGAACTGATATGAAAAATTTGACATCATACTTATATTCCATAAATGTACTAAATAAATTATAAAACTTTAAATTGTACAACGCCAATGACCCTATGAGGTTGAGGCATAAATAAATAAATTAAAAATTATTTTATATATATATATATATATATATATATATATATATATATATATATATATATATATATATAAACTTGATAAATGAATCAATAAAATCTTAGTTGAATATCAATCTTTATTAAGTGAAGTAAATTAAGAAAATATTATTTTATTTTATTTGAATTTATTTAAATAGTGAAAATTTATGTAAATGAGTGTTTATCGTTTGTTTTGACCGAAAAATCCACCATTCTTTGAGTGATCCTTATTTATATTGGATTAACGGTCGTACTCCTTTTTTTGATATATATATATATATATATATATATATATATATTATATATATATATATATATATATATATATATATATTATATATATATATATATCTATATATATATATATATATATATATATATATATATATATATATATATATATATATATATGTTTTTATGGGTTGGAGTCAATAAAAGGGTTATTGGTAAACTATTCTTTATGTCAAGCTTGTGTTTACAATTTTTATCAAGAGCTTCTAAAAAAAAAATACAAAAAATCTTACAAAGTGACACTAGAAAAATAAATTTTAACTCAGCAAATAAAATTAGTTTTGTTGGTAAATCTAAACTGCTAAACATCTTAAAAACTATTTTAAAAAATATCCAATGAATGTTTCTCTAAATTTAGTAATTTTGAAAAACTTTTTCAACAAAAGTATAAATGAAAATTATTAAGTTCTCGGGAAAAACCGCGTTGAGAATTTAAAACTCGACGTTTCGGCACCCATTTTGGAGCCATTATAAAGAGGGATATGGTTTCGTCTGAGTTCGGGGTCTCAATCTGCCTACTGCGCTTACTCGTGACATACCAGTATCTTGTTCTGTAGAAATACAAAAACCATCAAACGGCACTGAGGTCTTAATCTGCCTACTCCTCAGTGTCATATCAGTGTCCTGCTTGTCTCCTCGAGGATAGCCAGCAAATGTGTCCTACTATTTCCACTTCTATAGTGTAAGCTGCAAAAAGCGCCACCTATTTTGGTTGACTTAAACGAAAACGACTATCGTTTTCTGTCTTTTTTAGCTGTACGAAATGTATAAAGGATTTACAAATTTCAGTAAGAGCTTTGAGCAAGTTGACAAATTGTGTTCCTATTCATTCCATATATATATATATATATATATATATATATATATATATATATATATATATATATATATATATATAGGTATATATATATATATATATATAATTATATATATATATATATATATCTTCTAAACGTACTGGAGAGTATCAAGAAATGCCTTTATGGTCTTTATCTCAATGAAGGGAAACCCCCAATCTGCACCTCTACGCGGTAGAAGACGGGCAACACTTAAGTAGGTAGCTTAGGTGGCTGACGCAGATGGAGACCGAGTGTTTGCCGGTATAAGCATTCAACGTTATTCTTAGGAATGACGCAAGGGCACTCTCTAGTCCTGGGGAGGAGAAATCGTCCCCGAAGGCGGATGAACGACATCCCGTCGTCAACGGCATAGGATGCGAAAGGCAAGTGGGAAACCATCGCATTAAATTCCCAAGATGGTTAATATGGCAAATCAAAATCAAAACATGGCTCCTAGTTTCCGGCAGGCGTTCAATCGTCAAGGGGTGCTAAGAATCCCCGGAAGGAAACTTAAAATTGGTACATGGAATGTTAAAACTTTATATAGAGCAGGCAAACTAGTAAATGCTGAAAACGAGATGAGACGAATGAAGTGGGATATACTTGGTAAGTGCGAGGTGAGATGGAAAGGAGAAGGATATGTGGATACAGTAAATGGCAACCGTTTCTATTATGCAGGCAAAGATGATGATGCCCAGTCAGGTGTAGGAGTGTTGGTAACAGCATCCATGAAATAGCACACGAAAAGTTTCTTACCAGTCAGCGACAGATTAATGATTATCAAATTAAATGGACAACTATTGGACATCAATATAATACAAATATACGCACCGACAGCAGACAGCCCAGACGAAGATCTTGAGATTTTCTATTCCGATATTAAAAGATCAAAAAACACATAAAATCAGACGACATCAACATATTTATGGGAGATTGGAATGCCAAAGTAGGAGTAGAAAAAGTCGAATCGATCATCGGCGCATATGGTTTAGGGATCAGGAATGAACGAGGCACACGCTTTGTTGAATTTTGCCAAGAGAACAAGCTGATAGTTCTTAACACATGGTTTAAATTACCTAAAAGACGTCTATATACGTGGAGGTCTCCTCAAAATTGCGAAGGAAATATTGTGATGAACCAAATCGACTACATTACAATTAACAAAAAGTTCCGTAATGGTATTCTAAATGTAAAAACGTACCCAAGCTGTGACATAAATTGAGACCACAATCCTGTAGTCGCAACCATCCGATTAAAACTTAAAAGAGTAGACAAGGCTAAACCTAGTCAGAGAATAGCATGGAGTAGTGCTAACCAAGGACAGCAACAGAAGTATAAAGACATGGTAGACACGCAGTTAGAGTCTAAGACAATAGCTCCCACTAAGGAGAAGACAGTAAAAGAAAGCATTGAAGACATGTGGGGGAAAATTAAAAATACTGTCTTGGAGGTAGCAGACCAAAGTATACAGAAATAAAACCGTAAACATAGAAAACCATGGATGACAAACGAAATATTACAAATGATGGAGAGGAGACGGATGGTAAAAAACAAAAACCTAACAAGATACAAAGAACTCAACAGGGAAATTGAGAAAAAAATAAATGTATATAAGGAAGAGTGGATGAAAGAAAAATGTAAAGAGGTAGAAGATCTGCAAATGAAGCATAAAAATAGAGAACTACAGAGAAAGGTTAAAGAAGTAGCTGGAAACCCAAACACTTATCGATTGTAACAAAAAAAAAAAAAAACAAATAGAAATGGATCCTGAAAAACAAAAAGAAATATGGGAGCAATATCTTAAAGATTTGTTTGGCGATCAAAGAACAGAAGAGCCCCCACAAATAGATACAGATGAAAAATTAAACATTCTCACCGAAGAAGTTTTGCAGGCAATAAAAGACGCAAAGAACAACAAGGCACCCGGCGAAGACCTAATAACAGCCGAACATTTTAAACACCTAAGTGATAATGCTGTCAGGAAATTAACATCCCTCTACAACATTATATATGAACATGGCATAATACCTCATGACTGGCTAACATCCACATAAAAGCAAGGAAATGTGAAGACCATCAAACTGTATCCCTAATGAGTCATGCCGCTAAGATTTTTATGCGAATAATTTATAACCGAATTCAAAATAAGGTATGGGCTGAGTGTAGTATTTAAAACAAAAAAGTCTTATAACATTTTTTTATAAAGTCAACCGTTTTCAAAAAAAATATATAATAAATTTAATCCATTTGATTAGTGTCCACAGAAAAGCAAATACATCCGGCAACGTTGCGCTCCAAAAGGTATGAGCAGAATGCGATAGTTTAATTTATTTTGATACAGAAAAGGTACATTATTTGTAAACAGTTGTAATTACCCGTAGCTCAAGAATAAATAGTATTGTCATGTTTTAGATTCGCGAGTATCACGATATGTTAATTACGTACGGTGAAGCCCACTGAGACAGTAATAGGGCTGTTAGATTTTATGTTGAACGCTATCCCGAACGACGACATCCTAATGCCCGAAGTTTTGTGAACGTATCCCAAAGGTTATTAGAGACCTTAGGTTGTGTGATACCTAAAAAAACTAGCGGTAAAACACGAAGTAACCGTAGACTAAATGCAGAAGATATGATTTTGGATATAGTCAGTAATAATCCAAGAGTAAGTACTCGATCTGTGGCTAGAATGGTTGGCATTTCGAAAAACATTGTTTGCAAGACATTTACGGAACAACTGTTACATCCTTACCATTACCAACGAGTGCAAGATTTACACCAAGGCGTTTTACCTCGAAGATTAAAATTTTGTAGATGGTTTCAAAACAAAATCGCCAGAGAACCCGAATTTCCGTGCAAAGAGTTGTGTGCAGATGAAGCTTGTTTTACGAAAAACGGTGTGTTTAATTTTCACAATTGTCACATGTGGAGTGATGAAAACCCGTATGCTATACGTAGGACAAATTTTCAAAAACAATTTAGTATAAATTTATGGGCTGGGATTAATGGTAATCGTCTGATTGGACCGTACGAACTTCTCAGAAGATTGAATGGAGAATCCTATTTAAATTTTTTGCAGCATGTTTTACCGATACTTCTTGAACACGTTTCGTTACAAAAACGCTCTGAAATGTGGTTTCTTCATGACGGGGCTCCAGCACGTTTTACGAGACATATTAAAGATTTCCTTGACATCACTTTTCCTCGTCGTTGGATCGGTAGAAATGGACACGTTCTGTGGCCACCCAGAACACTAGAATGCAATGTTATGGACTTTTATTTTTGGGGACATCTAAAATCATTAGTATACGACAACCAGGATGAAATTATAACAGAAGCTCAATTGTGACAACGAATTTTTGATGGTGCTAAAATAATCAGACATAATTTACATACTTATATTATTAAGAATAATTGGATTCGTCGAATAAACGCGTGTATCTGTGCAAATGGTGGCCATTTCGAACATTTATTGTAATAATAAATTTCCATGTAAGTAAAAACAGTATTCAAGCTTTAATTATTAAATATTTAATAAAAACAAATACATACTTTTTCTCTATCACTGTTATCAGTATCAATACATATTATGCCTAACGATCGATGATTCATGATAGCTGATTTACAGTAATTAACGAAGAATAACAAGGAACGCAACGTTGCCGGCTGTATTTCCTTTTCTGCGGAATTTTCTGCGAACAATAATCAAATGGATTAAAATTAATAATTTTTTTTTTTGAAAACGGTTAACTTCATAAAAAAATGTTATCAAGACTTTTTTGTTTTAAATGCTGCAATCTGCACATATGGTTAAGGAACGCACTATTTTCCGGGGCACCCTGTATATATATATATATATATATATATATATATATATATATATATATATATATATATATACATGTATCGGGAATTGGACTATTTTCAGGCTCGAATTCAGCAGGCCTAGAAGAAGAAAGATTGTTCATAATATTTAAATAAGTTTGCTTTATGTAGAGTAAGTAATTTATATATTGTTTAAAATTCCATTAGTGACTAAAAATAGTCCATATATATGGTAAATATTGCTTATTTTAATCATAAGCAACAAGTATGAATAAGGAAGCACACGCCACCAAACAAATTAACATTTTAAGCAAACAATTCTTTGTGGACTACAATTTGTTGTAAAGGTGTGTCTTTATTTTTTCTCAAACAATCACCAGCCTATATTGGAAAAGGAGGTGAATGACTGACCGATATTTACATTTCGCCGTATCTTTAGTATGACAAAGCGCAATGCTCAACTGCAATTAATCCAAGTTCTGCTACTATTTACATAGCTATAAATAATGGATTTATCACGATAGGAGACAATCGAGTAGGTGTGACAAATGTCGGCGATACCTTTGAAAATAATTGTAAATCGCTGACACCTGGATTGGAGGTATTAGTCGTAGGTTGCTCCATATTAAAGCAACCTTAAACATGATTAATTTTTTTATTAAGCTGTATCAATTAGTTATTACTATATAGCCAAATCAATAACGTAGAGATTTTTACATCGTAATTCCAAGGAACAGTAACGATCTTAATGTCTTTTAAATGTTAGTTTTTATATATTATTTAAAGTTTAACATATTTCAACGACTATAATCCTCGGATCATTGACGAAATCCTCAAAATGATGGACGAAAGATTACAATATAAGAAGAAAAACGAAACATAATACCGGAATAATGGTCAAAGACAATCAAACAATCAAAGTAACAAAGAAAATATAGTTGCTCCACAAATGTGTAGTTTAATGTTCTTTGAATCTATTTATAGTCTTCTAAGCCTTATTTTATCGACTAACTCTCTACATATGTAATTTCTCTCCCTCCCTCTCTTTCTCTCTCTCTCTCTCTCTCTCTCTCTCTCTCTCTCTCTCTCTCTCTCTCTCTCTTTGTAATACGTTAAAGTAGTTTTTTAAAAAATATTTGTTTCTTGCATTTAAAATGTAAAATACCTATTTGTCTGTCTATTGTTAACATAGGTATTGGTTTTACCTAGTATAAAGTTGTCTTTGTTAACATATTTGTAATCTAATCGATAATGTTCATGGAATTGTTTATTGGTTTAGAAGTGCATTTAAGAACAATTTGTGTTTGAACGTAAGATTAACGAAAAAGGTTGTTTGAAAGAAGTTGGAGTTCCTAGAAAATGTTAAAGTACTTACGAACTGGGAAATTTGAAGACGTGTCGAAATGAAGAAAGAGGCATATTTGTTTTGACCAATGAAAGGAAAGAAAACTTATTGATGGAAGGGGGTGTTAAGCCAAGAGAGTTTTTGGAATAAAAAAAAACGGAGTGAGTGTAGAGACAGTGTAGAGAGTTGATTCCCGATAGCTAAAAGGAGCAGTTTGTGTTTAAGAAAAAAAAGTGTCGGTCTTCGTTAACGATAAGGTAGGCATCTGTAAAAGTAACAAGTACAAAGTAATATTTTTTGAAAAGTTAAAATTAAATTCGGTGATAAGTGATAACAGTTGTAACTACTCACATAATAGTATCCGACATCGTAAATAAAAATTATTCCAAGGTATTCAGATATACCTCTATATTTCTCTCTAACAATATTCTCCGTTGCGAGGAATTCTGTTTCATCGACGCATAAAGACTCCAGTGTATTTTGACAGAAACTTATTGTATCTATACTGGGTAACTTTCTCTTTTAAAATAACTTTTTATTATTTGTATTTTTTTTATGCCTTTTTGTATTTAATTACTTACTCTTTTCATAGAGGGTTTGTTTTTTGCAATTTATGCTGTCATTAAAATTTGTGTTTATTTCTTTGGTAGAAACTTTTTTTTAATATATGGTTATATTTTATTTTTGAATTTTATTTATCCATGAGCTTCCTCTGAGTATTGGTTTTCCATTTCTGTGATTGAATGACGTAAAACCCAGAGATTATGTACCAATGTGAGCTAGCCCAAAAAAGTTCTTGCCCAATTTATTACTAATATAATGAACTACAACCTAAAAAAAATTATTCAAAATAGCCGCTATTTGCTTAAATAGAGCGCCGAAGTCTTTAAGGTCATTCAACAATCGCTTTACGGACTACATCCATAGGCACATTGTCCACAATTTCTATCATGCGCTCTATAAATAACCACAATGGCTATTTTCTAGAGCCTAGAGTCTAGAAAATAGCCATTCTTCTGATTTTGAAAACGTACACATTTTAGAAAAAGAACAAAACTACAAAATGTATATATATATATATATATATATATATATATATATATATATATATATATATAATATACATATATCTTTACATATATATATATATATATATATATATATATATATATATATATATATATATATATATATATATATATAAAGGGGAAAAGACAGTTAAGATTTGATTTCACGTACAGGGCGCCTGCGCATCCGCTTATACGTATTTCGGCCTAATAGGCCTCATCAGAACGGCTTTCGCAGTCGCTCTGAACGTGAAAATAAATCTTTTCTGTCTTAGGAAGCAACTCTAACATGGCTTCGTATAGACACAAATAGCGACATCTCATAATAAAATCCGTAAACTAATTTTCGAAACCAAATTCAGAATTTCGCTTTAATCTGTGCCTTCTAAGAATTGCAAGGCAAAACAGACGTTGATAAAGATGTTATTAGAGACATGGGGAATCTAAAAATTGCATTCCACAACATATCTCCTCAACTAAGCAAAATTCTTAGCGAATTGGTTTCTAGTACTCGTACAGAGTATATCGGAATAAAAAGGAAAAGACAGTTAAGATTTGATTTCACGTACAGGGCGCCCGCGCATCCGCATCCGCTTATACGCATTTCGGCCTAATAGGCCTCATCAGAACGGCTTTCGCAGCCGCTTTGAACGTGAAAATAATACTTTTCTGTCTTAGAAAGCAACTCTAACATGGCTTCGTATAGACGCAAATAGCGACATCTGATAATAAAATCTGTAAACTAATTTTCGAAACCAAATTCAGAATTTCGCTTTAATCTGTGCCTTCTTAGAATTGCAAGGCAAAACAGACGTTGATAAAGATGTTATTAGAGACATGGGGAATCTAAAAATTGCATTCCACAACATATCTACTCAACTAAGCAAAATTTTTAGCGAATTGGTTTCTAGTACTCGTACAGAGTATATCGGAATAAAAAGGACTGCGAAAGCCGTTCTAATGAGGCCTATTAATCCGAAATACGTATAAGCGGATGCGCCCTGTACGTGAAATCAAATCTTAACTGTCTTTTCCTTTTTATTTCGATATACTCTGTACGAGTACTAGAAACCGATTCGCTAAGAATTTTGCTTAGTTGAGGAGATATGTTGTACAATGATACAACGAAAAACTGATAGTGTGCGTTGACATCATCGATGAATAATTATGCAAAGCTTTATTTATCTATATCATTAATTTTGTTCTTAACATAACAATAACCAGTGAGAACACAATTTGTCTTACATGAGGCACTAACGATTTAAAATAATAAATTATAGTAATTAATCTGAGGTTCACTAATCCAATCAAATTCAGGACTATGTGTGTAAAATTCAAAATGTGTATGTTAATTATCTAATATTTAATTATTTATTTATTGATCCATTAATTTGTTTAATAATTTATTGTAATGAATCAAAATGGTATGTAAATTTCGAAATGAATAAAGAGATGCATCGAATCTGTCTTCTTCTTCTTTTTATAGTGCCGTGCACCAATAGTGTATTGGTGAATTATCTTAAGGCCAGATGTCTATCTTTTGCGGCATGCAAAAGCTCGCCAGTGTTATTTATGCATGTCCAGCTCTTTATATCTCGACATTTGTTTGCGACCATCTCGTCTCTTGCCTTCAATATTTCCTTGCATAATTAGTCAAGTAATTGCGTATTTTTTTCGTCTTAGGATATGGCCCAGATATACAATTTTTTGTACCTTGATCAAGTTGAGTAATTCTCTCTCAGTATTTACAATTTTTAAGACTTCCTCGTTTCTCGCCCTAGCTTTCCATGATACGCGGAACTTTCTTCTCAAGGTTCACCTTTCGAAGGCCTCCAACTTGTTAATGGAGAATATTTTTAACGGCCATGTCTCCATGCCGTATAAAAATATGGACCGTACATAGCAAATCACCATCCTGTAGCGGAGATTGAAGGAAAGATTGCGGTTACATAGTAGCGGTTTAAATTTAATAAAAGCTTGTCTTGCTTGTTCGGTACGGCTTTTTATTTCTTGTTGAGGATACCATTGGTCATTCACTGCCATTCCCAAGTATTTGAATGTTTTCTCTTGCTCGATTGAAGCGTTATCTACTAGTTGTATTCTTAAAAGTGTATTTTTTCTTATTGCCATGCATTTAGTTTTTCTAGCATTTACCTTTAAGCCATATATTTTTCCTACGGTATTTATTTTATTTAGCATCAACTGCATATCATGTTCGTTGTCTGTGATTATAGCGGTGTTGTCGGCGTAACGAATTTTATTTATCGGGTACCAGTTGACCTTTATACCACACTCAGAGCCTTCGAATGCCTCTGCAAAAACATTCTCCACATAGAAGTTGAACAGCACAGAAGACAAAATACACCCATCTTAAAATTTCAAATTCCTCTGTGTTCATTGATTGGTTCAGCTTCACTTGTGCTTTTTGATTCCAATAGAGATCGAATCTGTATGTTGAATCAAAATCACAATTCAGTTCTGTAAAATTAAAGAATGATGAATTTGACTCAAGTTACTACTGTCAGTTCGCTTGTTGAGTACAGATGCTTAAGTATATAACACATTTTGCAAAAACTGTCTCTTAGTATAAGTCATTCAACAATATAATGTATGTTATGATATAACAATAAATAAATTTAATAAAAAAGATTAGATTTCTAAACCATTTTGAGATTTACGTTGTTCATATTCTGAAACTCACCATCATCGGTATCCTAGCCATTTATTACATTTTTTTATTGTACATATGGTGAAATGATATATATTTTTCTTCAATTGTTGTTACATGTTCCATAGATTTTTTCCAATTGTCAATAGTTATATCGTTAAATGTATTTCTTAGTACATTAAGTACAGAAGACGTGAACTTCGGAGAAAAGATATTTCCACGAAAAATATTTTTGAATTCTGACCATAATAGTTGTATAGGGTTAAGTATACAATGGCAGAGTGGTAAACATAAAACTTTAAATCCATGATTTTTGAAGATGGTTTCTATAACAAATTCAGGTTTAAATCGACTAACTTTAACGGTTCAAGCAACTGTATTAGACCCTGTAATGCATTTAGATTTGATTAATTCTCGTTAGAATTTTTGATTTTCGTGTTAATTATAATGAAAGTCAAAACAAATATATTATTTCTTCGGTCACTTCGACGTTGCCGCATACCTGTCACATAAATACCTAGTTCAATAACTTTTCTGCTTTTTAAAATTTTTATAAGCTTTCCTTGTAAATATATGAAATAGTTGAAATGTATGAAATAGTTTTCATAATTTTTTTACTAATATTATTTTCTTTTTTTTTTAGGGGCAGAATGGTTTTGAAGATTTGCGAAGGTATGTCAAGCAAGGTGGGGATTTCTGTAAAGAATTATCGCAGATTTTACAAGAAAGGTTAGTAGATACACTATTATAGAATATCTATTTGAGATAAATATGGTAAATATCAAGTATATTTCATTAAAAATGTACCTAACTTTATGTTATGTACATAGTCTAACCTTTAAAAGTACATACAAATATATGCTTGATTAGTTAGATAACCTTGATTAGTTATTCTTGGTTTTTTACATGTCGTTACTATCGTAAGATATCATTTTTCTTTATTTGTGTTCACCTTAAACTAAATTGGCTTTAAAAACTATTTTTGGCTTTTTACTCTTCTGTTTCACTTAATCGTACAGTACGAAACAGTTATTGTGGCTTTTATGCATTCTTTTTTAATTTTTGTCATCGGTGTTATAATTATTATAATTGTAAGATTCAATATTTAAATACATAAGCTTTCTTGTTTCGTATTTTTTGTTCTCCTAGAGATATTGCATTTGAAAAGTATTTTTTAGTTATTCGTGTATTTTTTTGACTATAAACTCCTTACAGGTTTAATATAAAACTCTTATAAACATAACCCTAACCATTTTACCCTTTTAGAGCTGAAGCTGAAACCCAATATGCCAAAAGCCTTTCGAAATTGAGCACCAAGCTCTCTCGCGCATGCCGAGAAGGAGTTGGTGGCTTGAACGAATCGTGGAAAGCTGTAGCTTTAGAACTAGAGACGAAAGCCGAAGCTCACCGTTTACTCGGTGTTGCACTTTTAGAAGAAACTGCCAAACCTTTAAAGAATCTCACTGAAAACCAACAGAGGTAAGTATTACATGTAAACTCACTTGGTTTTTTACTTTTTGTTTAACAAATTGCAATTAGAAGTGCTGCTCATAAGTCTTTAAGATCGACTTAAAACATAAATACTACATTTTATTATAATTGCTTTTTAAGTTTTTATTTTTATTACCTTTCATTGTCCCAACTATAAATTGTAGACATACAATTTTATACTGTTTAATCGCCAAAGTATTTATATTATTTATATGCCTACGACTAGACTTAATATTAATAATGATTCAAACGTTTTCTATAATCTGTTTAAATTTTATATCTTTTCGAAAACAAAATTACCACTTAAGCAAAATTTACAAATAAATATTAATTAATGTCTTTTTTAGTGCTTCTAAAAACAATCAGTTAAAATTTAAAAAATTAAATCATTTGAATCCCGTTTCTTTAATTATCTACTTGACATTTACGTTAGTTACTTTGTACAAGTAAAAATCTCGAGTACAAAAAATCGATATGCTTGATCTTAGTAAGTTATTTTAAAAAAATTGTTAAACAATACTGCTAAATAATATATTTATATGAAATTAAGCAACAATTAGTTGTAATTGAAATAATATTTTATAATTGTTGTTTGGCGTTTCGATTTCCTCTCCAAAAATCGTTTACAAAATAGATTATTATTTTAAATTAGGCATTTGTTATTAAAACCACAGTTGTTCTGTTATAATAACAACTCCCTAATTTAAAATAATATTTTTTGAAAACGATTTCCGCAGTTGAAATCAAAACGTCAAACAACAATATTATAAAATGTAATTTTCATTACAACCAATTGTGGCTTAATCTCATATAAACATACATTTACCTTAGATATGCCATAAGAAAACAGTTTTAGAACCTTTTCAAGCAAAACGGTATTGGTTACAAGGTGATATAAAAACAAAACAACACAAATTCTATTAAAAATAGCAACAATGTGTGGACATAGGAGGCATAGATAGGAAGGATAGATCTGTCAAAATCTGAAAATGAAATTGTGTAACTATGAATCTCTAAAATATGATTACGGATAGAGATGGTTAGATATGAATCAGCGATGTTTCTAAAATGTTTCGGAGATTATTGCGAAATATATAAATGCGAAGAATATAATAATTCTACATCTCCTAGTATTAAAATAGAACAAGAAATACCCGTTTAAATAGAAAATTTTCTCTAGATTAAGTTGCTGTTTATCAACCACTTTATTGATTGGACGAAGAAATGTCAAAGAATAAACTTAACATCCTCAATGAAATAATAATTAAAATATATTTTTAATAAAATAAACGTAGCCGTTACCGAAGGTCAAGATATTTCTCAAATGAAATCCGGCAACTATTAAATCACTTTTGACATATTGAAACAACTCAAGTTGCAAACGCAAAAGCGCCAATTGAAACCTAAATAAAATTTAGGGGTGGTATATGGAGAAGGAGATGATCAATTAGAGAAGAACTAGCAAAGAAGTTATAATAAAAAGAATGGCTTAGCTCAAAAGAACACAGAGACACAAAACCTCAAGCACGAATTCGGGCTAGCCTCACTACACTAGAATTTGGCTTTGAGATAAGGGGAAAAGAGATCTTTTAACCAAAAGAATACAATATAATAATGCACCGGAAAATCTGGAACTATAAAAGGGGTAAGATAAGAGAATATACGGAGATGCCTAGGAAAATACTAAAATGGGCGCCAGCTAATTTCTGAAGGAAATTAACAAAAAAATAAATGAAGTTATGAACAACAAGGAATAAAGTACTATTGATTTAATACCCTGTAATAATGTTTAAAAACCGAAAAGACACTATTGACCTTGTTCTGCTATATTATAATTGTAAGCAGGAACTGAAATAAAAGCAAAACTACTTGTAACAAATATATTTATAGTATTAACAACTAACAAAACTCACCTATATATATATAGAGAAAATCTAATTACAGTAGTGGGGCTACGGTATGCGAGGACCAAAAAAGCCACGACAAAATTAAATATCCCCACTACTGGGCCAAACGAAAAGGTGTATTAGTAAATCTATAATCTAAGTCCATGGGAGAAGCGAGATCTTAACACTAAGGTTAGTTACGAAAGTTAAATCCTAGATAGGTAAGGTAGAGAATATAAATACTAAAAAAAAAACCGTGACGGTTATACAAAAGAAACTACCTTACCTAACAAATATACGACTAATATGTGTCGAAGCAGCTAAACACCAGATCTATGTGTAAGTGTTATGCTTACACATAGATGCTGGGAGATATCTAAAGTGATCAAGTGTGATGAGTATGGCCAACAGACTCGGAAAGATATATATATAATTTTTAAAAACCCTGATACATAAATTTCTTCCCTTCCCTTTTAAAACCGCTATACAAAAATCATGAACCCCTTCCCTAACAATGAATCTAATTTAATTAATTAATAGCTATTTACCTAACTTTTATAGATGTTACAAAAACTGTAATAAGTACTAACCTTGGTATATGCATATACAAAGTTGCAAATTACAAGAAAAACCTTAACCCTGAGAAACTAGTTGTTACTGTCTGTCACAACACTACAGCGGTCCTGGATAAGTCCCCTTAAGACTCTGACGATCCTTGAGGCTCCGAAAAAAAAACGAATGAAGAGGAACGCTGTGGTTCTGGAGACAATCGGTTCCTGGTTTCCAATGGGTTGAATTAGGTGTTTGGTTAAACTAATTCTAGTATTAAACGTTATCCTAATCGGGTGAAATATACAAAAAATAACATTTAAAAAAACATCAAGGCACCCAAAGATGACTGTCAACACATACTCTTACATCGAATTACCACAACAAACAAACATTTTATTTTATCAGCTGACTGTCATCCTGTCTATTTATTGCGTCTGCGCATTTAAAGAATATCTAGTAAATCAGGCATGAAACTTTTTATACTGAGTAGGTATACAAAAAAACAGAAAAACTAATTAGGTGTCCGATAAATTAACGATCTAGGCTCAAGGCCACATGATACATATGAGAAAACTCGGATTTTACACTTTTAATATTTCAAAAGACAATGAAAATATCAATAAAATGATAGGCCTATAAAACTAAATGATTTAATTGCTCACCTGGGTTTTAAATAATTATTTCAGTAGATTTGGAAGCCGGGTCTTAAATATTCATTTCTATAGATTTGGAAGTCGGTTTTTCAATCAAGATTCTTTATCATCTGTTCTAATTTCTCCCTTGATGTTCGGGGAAAATATTAAATCCAATCCCAGATTTTCTACCCGATTTAAAGACAAAAAAATGCCGGTTAAGGCTTGGAGAAATACACCTCTCTGCTTGAGTTGTTGGCCAAAACTGACCTTCCCGAGCACCTCTTGATCATTTTAGTTTGCGCATCGTCTCGTCTATTGCTCATAAACGTTTCATAAACGGGATTCTGAGGGGTTTTAGGATTTTAATAATAAATTATATTAATTAATTATATGTTAGCAGTTGTGACTGCTACATCCTCCCTCAACTCCAGAAAAAAAAAGGAAAACTTTCCACTTACCAGAAGTTTCCTTTTTTTTTATTGTCTAGGACAATCTAGCCTTAAAGACAAACCAGACGATGAATATGATGAAGCCGAAACGTTGTGGTGTCAACCACAAGGATTTTGAGCTTATCAGCCACACTGGTTACTCAGGAGATGGGATAAAAGTAATGACACTGACAGACGTACAGTAGACAGACAGCATGTGATCTATTTAATAATGCGTAATTTACCAAAAAAAATTAAAATAATTTAATTTATTTAGACAAAGTATTAAGAAAAGTAAAAAAAACATATAACCCAATCACTTAGGTACTTTCTAAATATAATTCAATAACTTTATAGCAATATCAATCTCAATACCAATATATTCAATATAATTCAATTCAACCTTATATAGAGTAAATTAACCTTCGACAATACTTAAATTCTATATTTCCAAGTATTAGTAAAACTATTAATAAACTACACTACTGAGGTGTGTTAACAACCTCTAAAAGATAGGACCAAGAACCATTCACAACACAAACTCAAACAAAGTCCTATCAATTTTACCCAACGTTGACACTAGAGCAAACAGATTCTATCAATCACCCAAGAGTTCAATGAGGGCTTAATTTATTAGGACTAGTTGAAACTATATTACTACAAACCTAAACATCTATATGATATGGTTCTGGATATCAGCAACATATTCGAAAATTCAAGGTAAAAGATAATTCCATACATCTACTAAAAACACACAATCGGTAAAGGCACTAGCAAGCCTAGATACTAGCAAGCCCACTATACTCATGGTATAGGGTATGCTAAAAAAAAAATAAGTAAGTTAACTGCAATCCCAACTCGTAGTAAAGAATATGCACAAAAGGTAAAAGATAATTGCAAGTCCAGATCTACTCATGGTAGAGGGTATGCACGAAACTCACTTCTACCAGCTATACACTTGGTAGAAGGAAAGGTAAAAGAGATCCTAACTGTAATACCCAAACTGTACTATTGACGTGGTCCAATTCTTTACTCACGACAAGAACAGTAAAGGACAGATTTTTAGGACTCCATAATCAAGATAAAGATAAGATATATATTCATAAGATATAGATAAGAAATAAACTTATCAAGGTAAAGGTAAAGATAACTAACTTAAGGTAAAGGTATGAGATAAACCAATTAAGGTAAAGGTACGAGATAAACTCAATTAAGGTAAAGATAAAGGTACACTCAAGGTAAAGATAAACTCACATCTACCAATCCGTACGAATGGTAGGTAGACAGGTACAAACTCAAGATACTAAGATATGTTAAACTCAAATTCCTGAGAAGATAACAACATAGGAGATAACAAACCAAGTTAAACAGACTTACTTATTGCTGAATATCAGAACGATCCAATTCTAAATGACACATTCTAATTTCAACCTAAGAGACATTCAAGAAACAACTAATATGTATAGATATATTTCTGAGCCAAGTGAGGGCACACATCCAGGGTGATCAATCCTGAACCCACGCTAAAACACCGACACAGTAAGTGAATATGAATGCATAAGCTTTATGGCCATGGTCCACAAAACCATACAACACTATTAAAGAAAATATTTGGAATGTTTTCCGCGTTATCCCTGTAAATATCTATTCAACTCAGAACTCAAGATGGGGAAATTCCCATATATCCATCCTGTACTCCTATGATATGCAGTTGGACTTTTAAGAGAAAACAAACAACAAAATTAACAAGTCCATAAACTAAGATAATAACCAACATTAAGATAAGATAAAAAAAATAGAAGGCAAAATAGCACAACATCTTATTGTTTTGCAAGGTAAACAAAAATAGATAAACCGATCTTAAACAACCAAACTGGTACAGCATTGATAAGGGACCAGTTAATCTTCATCTGAAGATGAAGAATCCAAATTATCTGACAAGTTATGTGGACCTACTGTCTTGTCCTCCAGTAAGTCTTTGACATGAAACCTTTCTAGTTTCCTGCCAGTGGAAGTTTCCTTCAACTCATAAATTAAAGGAGAAATGACCTTAATAACTGTGCAAGGTATGTACTTCTGACATAACTTGGCCGATTGAAAGTTCACTTTATCAGATTTGACAAAGTTTCTTTTCAACACAGAATCTCCAATTCTGAAGGATAACTCTCGCTTTCTCAAGTCATAATGGCATTTATTTCTAGCATAAGATGCTTTCAAACGTTTGCGAACATCCACATAAATATCAGGAAGATGCTGGATATCTTCTAAACGGTGTAATTTATCTGATATAGTGGGAAAGTTATTGGCATTTTCTGAAATTGTACCAAAATAATCACCAGAAAGAGGAACATGACGACCAAACATCAAATAAGATGGAGGACATTTGGTTATTTCGTGAGAAGAAGTCCTGATAGCCTGTACTATAGAGTGGATATGAGTATCCCAAGCTCTTTGATCAGGAAAGGAATATGACCTTAAAGCAGTCACGATTGATTTATTAACTCTTTCGGTATGATTGACTTGTGGATGATAGTTCGAATTGTACCAGATTTTTTGGACATTATATTTAGACATGAGGTCGCGAAAAGCCTTAGCTGTGAACTGTGGTCCATTATCGCAAGACACGATCTGTGGAACACCATAAATTAAGAAAACCTCATTCTCAAGATACTTGATAATGGATGAAGTAGTTGCCTTAGACATAGTATGAACCAAAGGAAATTTTGTAAAATAATCAACAACTACCAAGGCATGCTGAGAACCTTTATAAGACCTAGGATAAGGACCAATGAGATCTAAAGATATAAGTTGAAATGGAAAATCAATCCGTCGATAACTACCCATTAAACCTGGTTGGGGAAGATTTGTCGGTTTGCATGTAGCACAGATTTTGCATTTAGCGATATAGCTACGTACAGTTTGACGCATCTTCGGCCAGTAATAGAGTTCCGATATACGACGGAAAGTTTTGTAAAAACCAAAATGAGCTGCAGTAGGATGGTCATGAAAAGTGGCCAAAACCTCTGCTCTATTAGGAGTTGGAACGACTATCTTCCAATCCGACATTCCAGTAAGGGCATCCATGGAACTTAAGACATGTTTATACAAAACACCATGTTTAACTTTAAAATCAGGAAATTTACCTGGTACATTCTGTACATCATACAACATTTTTCGATACCAGTCATCTGGTTGCAAGGAAGATAAATCTAACAAATTAATATCGAACGTTCTAGAGAGTGCATCAGCGACTACTACACCTGCAGCTTTACGATGAATAATCTTATAATCATATTGTGCCAATTTTAAAATCCACCTAGCCAAACGAGGAGATGGGTTCTTCATATTCTGTAACCACACCAAACTACTATGGTCAGTTATGACCGTGAAAGAACGACCCTCAAGAAAATATCTGAAATGTTCAATACCAGTAATTATAGCTAGCAACTCTTTTTCAGTTGTAGTATAATTTTTCTGGGCTTTATTTAATTTCTTGCTTGTATAAGCTATAGGGTGTTCTTCTCCATCTACCATTTGATAGAGTACACCTCCAGATGCAGTGTTAGAACAATCTGTCATCAGATAAAAAGGCTTAGTAAAATCTGGGGCTACCATAACAGGAGAATTTGTGAGAGCCTCCTTGATTTTAATGAAAGCTTCATTAGCCTCAGGAGTCCACACAATATTTTGTCCCTTTTTCCGATTTTGGAGTAAATCTGTGATAGGAGACAACAAGGTCGAATAAGACTTAACAAACTTCTTATAATAACCAACCATTCCTAACAATCGACGGACCTGAGTGGTATTTTTAGGCACAGGAAAATCCCGAATCGCTGACATCTTATCAGGATCAGTACGAAGACCCTGAGAATCTACAACATATCCTAAAAACTTAATAGAGTCATGACAAAAGCTGCTTTTATCCAAATTAATAGTCAAATTTGCGTCTTTTAAACGCTGAAACAACTGCTGCAATACAGAGATATGAGTTTCGAAATCAGGAGTAATGACAAGAATGTCATCAAGATAGTATTGACAAAATGGGTCTAAAGCAGGACCTATTACCAAATCCATTAATCGACACATAGTCTGAGGAGCAGACACAAGACCAAAAGGCATTGTAGTGAACTGATACAATCCTTTGCCATTTACTGCAAAGGCAGTAAGCTTTTTACTCTCCTCGCTGAGAGGAATTTGTAAAAACGCCTTCTTTAAGTCGATAGATGAAATAAATTTTGCATTCTGTAATTTACTTAGGATGATATCTATACGAGGTATAGGATAAGCATCTCTGTTCATAGTTATACCGTTAAGTTTACGTCCGTCAAAACAGACACGAAAAGTCCCATCTTTCTTTTTTGTCAGCCACAGAGGGCTACAAAAAGAAGAAGTACTGGGCTCAATAATACCTAACTTAAGCATTTCATCTACCTCCTTTACTAAACTTTCATGCCAGGCTTGAGGCAAGGGATATTGATATTGCCTGAAGGGCTTAGACGAACCAACATCAATGTGATGTTCGATGAGATGAGTTCGACCTAACTGATTTTTCGATGAGATAGAAGAGAATGATGTGATGACACTATTTAACTGCTCTAATTCCTGAGCATTAAGTCGACTCATATCTTTAACAGCATTGACACAAGAGATATTGAAAGAAGACACAGATAAGGAAAATTCAGTAAAATTTAATTCACTATTAAAAGTTTTCAGAAAATCCATACCTAGGATGACTGAATTCTTAAGGAATAACAAAGAATGTAATCATTCTTTTACAAAAACTAACAGAAATCTCAGTAGTGAATTGACCTAAAATTGGTTGAATTTGACCATCAGCTGTAGTCACTTGCAAACTTTGATCTATTCCTATATTTACATTTGAATTCTGGAGAAATTCCAGACCTAGAGAACCTAAAATAGAGATATTGGACCCTGTGTCCAGTAAAGCTAAACAAGAATGTCCTAAGATAGATATTTCAAGATATGGACGATTATCCTTGTTTTTTCGAACTAACAATGAGTTTATATCTAAATCAACAAACGAAGACAAGAGATTACTTGAAGAAACTACAGAAGAATCACGGTGTTCATGCTCAATTAACGTTGTCCTCTCTTCGGTTGGTATTTGCCGTTCTGTGGTCTTTTGTCTTTCGGTAGAGCGTGAGATGTTTGGCTTGTGGAAGCTTGGGCATCCAGACTCGAGAAACTGGTTCCTTGGTTTTGAGGAGTTTGGACAGTGTTTGTATTCCCTGTATTTTGACAAGGAGTAGGAGCCAGGGCCAACCCACCCCTTCTGTCGTTTCCCGAACAGGATTCACACTCAAATTTACGGACACCTTGACGTCCACAACCATAACAGAACCGAATTCTAGGCTCAGGACATTCGTAATACCCATGTCCTGACTGACAACAATTCCAACAGGTAAGCTTCGAATTAAAAGAAGAGACATTACCAGACCGAGAATAGTTAGGCCTACCAGAATAGGATGAGTCATTATTTCTGAAATTTCTACTATTTCTAGACCGTGAATAATTGGGTCTATCAGAATAAGATGAGTCATTATTTCTGAAATTCTGATGAAGAGGGACTCTAGACACGTTGTCAGAAGACCATGACAAAACTTCCTCTAACTTCTTACACTTTTCCGTTAAGTCAGCAATTGAAGAAATATCTGTAAGTGCCAGACTAGAATGATACGATGGCAACAAATTTTTTCTAATGATCCTTATGATATGTGACTCAGACAAAGGAGTCTCCAACCGTTTACACAAACTAACAATCTCATTTACAAATATAGTTACCTTCTCCTGCGGAGCTTGTTTTCGAGACTTAATTTCATCAAGAAGATTGTCCTCATAGTTATATGGAAGAAAATCTGACCTAAGTTTGGCAACTAACTCTTGCCATGAAGCAAAACTACCTCGGTTATTGAGATACCAAGTGAAGGCTGAATCCTTAAATAAATCGGCAGCAGAAGAGTAACACTCTTCCTCGCTGTTACCACGCGCTATACGCAGACATTCTACCTTCTCTAAGAAACTAACAACATTTTCATTATCTTGACCTGAAAAATGGACACCCCATTTATGAATAGGAGCAGACTTAACGAAGGGAAATGGATTTACTGAAACACTAGCATTATGAGGAGTTGACTGTGCCTGTGGAATCACTTTACAATCAAGTTCACCTTCCAGAATCAGAACCCTGAAATTAAGAGACCTCTTCACTTCCTCCTCTTCCTCTGTTGTAGCTTCTAACAGATAAACTCTAGCTGCAACATGACCTAAGCGAGAAGTATAGCGAGCATAGGCAGTATCACTAGGAGAACCCACAAAAGAACCAATTTTGACCACCAGATCTGCAAGAGTAACCTCTATTTCCGCAATCTCGTCCTTAAAATTAAGATGGGAAGCAGACAGAACAGCATAACTCCGATTTGCTGCAGCTTGCTTTAATGCACCACGCAACACTACCCTTTTCCTTTCCACTGTTGTCAAAGATGGATCGTTTAAGTGCCGGACTCTCAACTCGTACTCTAATTCTGGACCTAACAGATGCTCTACCTTGAAAGCAGACATTTTATACAACTTGGAAATATACCAGAAAATATATGAGGAAAACTATGATAAAATAGGTAAAGTCTAACTTACTCTATGTTTCCAGGTTATTATTATAATTGAATTATTTTACCAGTAATGTTTGCTTGTTTATCCAGTCGTGAACTCAGATGCAAGGTACGGCTACAATCCCTGAGAAACCTAGAAATTTCAAAAAAAATGTTACTTCCAGACAGTGGTGAATTACTTTGGTGTTACTCCGGACTTTTATAGTGTTAAGATAGTTAAATTTAAAATATTTAAATAATTTTCCTTATTAATATATACTTATGTTATTTATTATTAATCCAATATGGATATTTAGTTAATCAAAAAAAGCAATTTATTCAGTCTACCCACAATATAGCAAAACAAGGGTACTACGGGTATATTTAATAGAGAATGTAGATAAACTAAATATTGAAATACAAAAACCAATGTTGCAGTTAAGAAACCAAGAGTTAAAGAACACAGCTGAAAATTAAAATACAACAGCAAAGGTACACAACCAGAAATTAAAGTGGGAGAAAAAAAAACCAAAGATATAAAGCCAAAAGTACGTGCAAAAAAAAGAGGCCCCACGTTTGGGTCTAGCCAATTGAAACAACTCAAGTTGCAAACGCAAAAGCGCCAATTGAAACCTAAATAAAATTTAGGGGTGGTATATGGAGAAGGAGATGATCAATTAGAGAAGAACTAGCAAAGAAGTTATAATAAAAAGAATGGCTTAGCTCAAAAGAACACAGAGACACAAAACCTCAAGCACGAATTCGGGCTAGCCTCACTACACTAGAATTTGGCTTTGAGATAAGGGGAAAAGAGATCTTTTAACCAAAAGAATACAATATAATAATGCACCGGAAAATCTGGAACTATAAAAGGGGTAAGATAAGAGAATATACGGAGATGCCTAGGAAAATACTAAAATGGGCGCCAGCTAATTTCTGAAGGAAATTAACAAAAAAATAAATGAAGTTATGAACAACAAGGAATAAAGTACTATTGATTTAATACCCTGTAATAATGTTTAAAAACCGAAAAGACGCTATTGACCTTGTTCTGCTATATTATAATTGTAAGCAGGAACTGAAATAAAAGCAAAACTACTTGTAACAAATATATTTATAGTATTAACAACTAACAAAACTCACCTATATATATATAGAGAAAATCTAATTACAGTAGTGGGGCTACGGTATGCGAGGACCAAAAAAGCCACGACAAAATTAAATATCCCCACTACTGGGCCAAACGAAAAGGTGTATTAGTAAATCTATAATCTAAGTCCATGGGAGAAGCGAGATCTTAACACTAAGGTTAGTTACGAAAGTTAAATCCTAGATAGGTAAGGTAGAGAATATAAATACTAAAAAAAAAACCGTGACGGTTATACAAAAGAAACTACCTTACCTAACAAATATACGACTAATATGTGTCGAAGCAGCTAAACACCAGATCTATGTGTAAGTGTTATGCTTACACATAGATGCTGGGAGATATCTAAAGTGATCAAGTGTGATGAGTATGGCCAACAGACTCGGAAAGATATATATATAATTTTTAAAAACCCTGATACATAAATTTCTTCCCTTCCCTTTTAAAACCGCTATACAAAAATCATGAACCCCTTCCCTAACAATGAATCTAATTTAATTAATTAATAGCTATTTACCTAACTTTTATAGATGTTACAAAAACTGTAATAAGTACTAACCTTGGTATATGCATATACAAAGTTGCAAATTACAAGAAAAACCTTAACCCTGAGAAACTAGTTGTTACTGTCTGTCACAACACTACAGCGGTCCTGGATAAGTCCCCTTAAGACTCTGACGATCCTTGAGGCTCCGAAAAAAAAACGAATGAAGAGGAACGCTGTGGTTCTGGAGACAATCGGTTCCTGGTTTCCAATGGGTTGAATTAGGTGTTTGGTTAAACTAATTCTAGTATTAAACGTTATCCTAATCGGGTGAAATATACAAAAAATAACATTTAGAGAAACATCAAGGCACCCAAAGATGACTGTCAACACATACTCTTACATCGAATTACCACAACAAACAAACATTTTATTTTATCAGCTGACTGTCATCCTGTCTATTTATTGCGTCTGCGCATTTAAAGAATATCTAGTAAATCAGGCATGAAACTTTTTATACTGAGTAGGTATACAAAAAAACAGAAAAACTAATTAGGTGTCCGATAAATTAACGATCTAGGCTCAAGGCCACATGATACATATGAGAAAACTCGGATTTTACACTTTTAATATTTCAAAAGACAATGAAAATATCAATAAAATGATAGGCCTATAAAACTAAATGATTTAATTGCTCACCTGGGTTTTAAATAATTATTTCAGTAGATTTGGAAGCCGGGTCTTAAATATTCATTTCTATAGATTTGGAAGTCGGTTTTTCAATCAAGATTCTTTATCATCTGTTCTAATTTCTCCCTTGATGTTCGGGGAAAATATTAAATCCAATCCCAGATTTTCTACCCGATTTAAAGACAAAAAAATGCCGGTTAAGGCTTGGAGAAATACACCTCTCTGCTTGAGTTGTTGGCCAAAACTGACCTTCCCGAGCACCTCTTGATCATTTTAGTTTGCGCATCGTCTCGTCTATTGCTCATAAACGTTTCATAAACGGGATTCTGAGGGGTTTTAGGATTTTAATAATAAATTATATTAATTAATTATATGTTAGCAGTTGTGACTGCTACAATATCCTGCCTGACATATCATGAGAAAATCGAAAAAGCCCTTTGGGTCTTTAATAATTGTTGACAATATATTTATAATATAAATAAAAAACAGCAAATTGATAATTACTAAAAAAAAACTGTTAAAAATAGAGATGTGATGTTGTTACTTTCAAAATAAACCCAAATAGTAAAAAACTTTTAAAAACTTTACAATTCAAGAAGTGCAGAGTGCGTCAATGTTAATCAGAATTGCGAATATATATCTAAAATAAGTAAAAAAAAAGAATCAAAAATATTATTGTAAATTGTACTCAATTTTTCGGAATACTTAAGCAAATAAAAATAAACAAACAGGCTCTGCTTATTTTTCTTTTGTGTTGAAGAAAATTTTCGGGAGGAACTCTAAAGCGAATAGGACTGCACGCAGGACAGACTGGGTGAGCCTTCTCATCTTTCTCATCAAAGGTAAAACAAGAAAGAATACCTGGATCAACTGAGAACATAGAGACACTATCTACGTAATAGACTGAAGATTTGAATGAAGATGACACACTTCTTCTTCTTCTCGTGCCACTCCTATCGGAGATTGGAAATCATCATGGCCACTGCGACTTTGTTAGCAGCGCGCCTAAAAAGTTCAATCGAACTACACCCGAACCATTCACGTAGATTACGAAGCCACGATATTTTTCTTCTTCCCACACTTCTTTTGCCCTTAATTGAGATGACACACACGCAAACACAAAATACACAAAAACACATGCACACCATGCTCAATCGGCAAATTAGCAGACAGTCCTATCCCAACGGCCTTATCATCCTGTAATATTTGCTCATAGACTATTACGCTCCTCAATCGCGACGTGTAATAGTATCGTGCCGATGAGTTACATGACATAGGAATATAAGTGTTGCCTCAGCGATTTCTTACAGGGTTGCCTAATTTTGGATGATTATAGGAATTGGCACTTCCTCGGCACCGAAGACGTAGTAGTATGAAAAGGTTTGCGTGTGTAAGTCGAGACCAGTGTATGTGGAATTTCCCCATGTGGTGTACGTGCCTCTTAAGTAGAATATATCCCCACAGTGTTCCTCATGCTTGTCGTAAAAGCCAACTGAACGGATAGACGGTCGTTCTCTTGTCCGGTCGCGGTTCCTAAATTTTGTGAGGCTGATGCGACGGAACAAGCTTACTACTGCCAAGGGAGTTAAGCGTAAGGGCGGTTTGGGGACCGGAGTTGGCACGCTCTGTCCCCACCTGCGGCCATCTTCTTCAGGTGAGAGCAGCCAATTCCAGCTGCGCTGCTATATATCGTCACGAGAGAAGCTGCTGTGTCGGTTATCAAGTTCCACCCATGCGTGTCTCGGAGCCCTCGGAGAGAATGGCATCTTCTCCTTGTATGGTTGTATTGATACGGTAAGGGCGCACTACCTCGCTGGACGGATATTTCGGCTCTACTCGTGGGATGTATATGGATATGAATAAAGAAAATTGTGTTGGGGGAGTAAGAGGGGATTGCTTGGGAGTGTTCGCTCGATCTGAGAACATTGGGCGAGCGCCTCCGCGGCCCAAGCGAGTGTGCGGTGGGGGTGCTGCGGGTGCAACCTGAAAAACTCCTATTGGCATGGTAGGGGTCAAAGTGGAGAGGGTGATAGAAGAGATTAGGCCAAAGCTCTGAGTCCGAAAGTTGTCCGGAACCGTTCGATTTAGACGACGTTCTCGATAGTTCGGGCTGGTCCCTGATGAGGATTAAGAGGAAAAGGAAAGCGGAGTCGCCGAAATCTCCGGAGTACCCCACTGTCAACCGCAATAAGGTTGGAAGGGAGATGTCTAGGTTGAAGGCAGAGTTGCAAGAGGTGTTGAGATTGACGAAAGTCAACGTTAACCCCAAAATGGAAATCAAGGCTGGTGTGAAAAAGATCAACACGCTATGCTGCGGGTTATAGAGGGAGATATTACGTGCCGGATGCTCATCTCTTTGGCAAGCAGACAGGGGCATGGTGAAAAAGAGGCACCAAGGAAGCATGTGGCTTCGACGGGGATACAGACGAATGCGACTCTTGTTGGCGAACAGCGAACACAGCAGATGCCGCCATGATCGGCAAGCTTCAGGAAAGATATCCAGAATTGCCGGGAATGCCGGTAATTGGTGACGCCAAAGGTCCAACGGAGGAATGTAAACAATGTTCTCGAGAGTGGGAGTAGTGAAGGAGGATGGGCATCAGGTGTGCAAAGTAAAGTGCATATACAAGCTCATCCTCGGAAAAGGAGAGGATCCAGATAATGTGACAGACACGATGTTGGGCAGATGAAAGAGAGAAGTTTGAAAGAGAGTGTAAGTGCAAAATGTTTGATTGCGTGAGAGAAATGGTGGAGAAAATGATGACGGATGAGTGGTGGTGGACCCGTATCCACAAATTTATCAGGGAGCCTCTCCTCAAAAGAACGAGAGGAAAGGGAATCCGCAACAGACTTCTAAAACGAGCGAGTAGCACCACGCTGGGGTTCGGACTGTCGCAGGCCCAAATAGGATAGAACGTGGGGCAGACGACGCAATAGAGATGGCAGCCTCGCTAAGCAGGGGGTTGAAAGTTTTTGGTGGTTCGTGAGGGTGCGGATTTCCTGATGAATGTGTGGGACAAAGAATGTGAATCGGGTAATAGCAGTTCATCAGGAAAGATGAACCTAAACCAACACTTCCATCCTGATGTCTAGAGTGACAGAGAAAAGGTTTGTAGTTGGACGCCGACTCTCGGAGTGGTGACGGGACGGAGTATCAAAGGTCTAACCTTCTCAGACATCTTGTCCTGGCACAACTTCGTTAGGGTATTGGGAACCCAACACTACGTGGGTGAGTCACGGTGTCTGTATACAGATTTTCCTACGTCTCTTTAAGGATGTAAACAAAGAATATGTTGAATCACGCTGCTGTCCTTATTGGAGAGAAGAGCGCGATAAGAACATTATGGTAATTGATGCGAGGTGATTTTAAACACGAGGATACGTAAGTGAGGGGATGGGTGTAGCTGGTCCCGACTACATTTTTAGTCTGGTATCTGGTCGCAGATTCCCCACCTAGTAACGAGAAAAAAGCTTTAGGACGTAATGGAACACTGTCATCCCTGACAGCATTTAGCCATACATCGCAGGGAAAAAATTGACATGAAAATAAAAAGGAGTGGCCTAGAAGAAAACTAGGGATTGAGTTGCCCTTCTGAGTCTAAAAATAAAAAGGGGACGAGCAGATACAATGGATTAATGAAAATGGAGTCCTTTATTAAAAATATGTAAGAGCAAAGTTTATTTCAGTTTTAGAAAAAGGCTTTAATAGAAAGTGATTATTTGAATGATGAATTTGTGTAGATTACTGTAGATTGTGTAGGTAAGTGTTGAACCAATGGAGAAAATATTTTATTAAAGAAGTAGTCGAATAGATTATCATTAAAGAGTTTATACTATTATGTGCTTCTTGGTTCATTTTGTTAGCCTTTGACCATATCTCTTTAGAGGTATTTTAGGTATTTTTGCTTAAAATGGAACACCATTTGATCCAACTAGCCTTGGCTTTTTGTTTCAGCGACTTTTTAGTACGAGGAGTAATTTTCTGACATTTTAGATAATTATCACTTGGTGAACGTTTATAAACTGCTAATGCTTCTTTTCTGTCATTGATAATCAGATCGCTTTCTGGGGCTCACCGTAGTGAAGGGATCGACTTTTGATTTAAAAAAAAATGGAGTGAGAAATATATAGCAGCATCGTTAACGCAATCTCTTAGAAACCTATAATTTTCATAAGCATTAAAGGAGTTACTGTTGTTGAAAAACATGTTTTCAATTAAGGATGTATACAGGGACCAATTGGCTTTCTTGATATTCCATTTGTTTCTTGGGATAATTTTTTTTCTGTGCTGTTAGTTTTAAAAAAATCATAGCTACAGCAAAATGATTCGAGTCTAAGGTGTCAGATAAGACTAATCAAGTGATTTTTCTGGTAACATAGCTGTGCAGAGAAAATTTCAATCATAGATTTTTGCACGCCATGTTTAGGAAGATATGTAGATTCTCCATTTTTCAAAATTACAAGATCTAGGTCTCTTACACTGACAACAATTTGGTGACCAACTGCATTATTTTGTAATGAGCCCCATAGTGAGTTATGAGCATTTATATCTCTCCCAATTATAAAAGGTGATTTGATTTGTGAGAAGATATTTATCTAATAATTTTTGGAGGTACTTTTGGGTGGTCTAGATATAGATTTAAAACTTAATTCTGTTGGTTTAAATTTAACGATAGCACCGTGGACTTAAATTCCATCAATAAAATTGACTCTAATATTAATTTGACAAAATGGTATAGTTGTTTTAATTAAAACTGCGTACCCGTCATACCTATCTTAAAAAATGAACTAAACTATTTTTATTCGAAACAACGGGCCGACCGTTCCGTTGCAAAATGTTTAATGATTTAAGTTCTGTGAAGATGTTATTTATTAATGATATCCTAAAAAATTTACTATTACTATCTTGACTAATTGTTTTTATATCATTAAAGTTTAAATGTTTGTGAATAAATTTAAAAATAAAATTGGAAATAAGTATTTCCAGAACTTTCTCCTCTTGTTTGTTTTAACAATTTGGGACGTTTCAATAAGCGGGAAGTGTTTTGGAGGGACCAAAATTAAAAGTAAATATGGGTGGAAATATGGAAAATTATTTTTCGTCTTTTCGCTATCCTAGTGAACTTGTGGAGGGGTGGGATGTATTATTTGCTGATATGTTTTGGTTTTTACTCTTGGTTATTTTTGTGGTAGCAAGAGCAAGTAGCAGGTATTACCATTTATATAAGCACACAATTTTGCAAAAAAAAATATTTTTCCAATAAGCAAGATCCAAGAAAAAAATTGCTATAGACTATAACTAAACATTGATATAAATCTGGATAAAAAAAATTAAGAAAGTTATTTTATACCTCATATAAACTAATGTAATGGTGTTGGTAGTTGAAGTTAAATGTGTCGATAGCAATTTTCGTACATTTTCGTGTTGGTAGTTCTTTAGATTGTTACATTGCTTAGCTACTATTGTCATTTTTATTACTAAATTCAGTTATTACTTTTTTAATTAAAAAAAAAACAGCTTTTAGCCACGCTCCCTATCTTGTCAAGACGTTTAAATTCGGATAGGCGCTTTCAAAAATATTTTTTCACATTGGAAATTGACCCCTAATAAGTTCAGCGGTACTATTAATACCAACGTGCAGCACACGTGGCAAAATAAAATTACCAAATATATATATATATATATATATATATATATATATATATATATATATATATAGTGTGTCTAGAAGTATGGAATAAATTTGATATTTCCTAAATGAAAAACCTTTTTAATCTAAGACACGTCGATTTTTAAATTTAATGTTCTACATTCTACAATAAAATTTCGTTATACAAGGTGATACACATTACAGTGATGACGTCATCGGCTCTTTTTTAAATGTAACACCCTGTATTTTAGGACATTTTTAGATCGATAAAAATGAACTGATTTCAAAAAAGTATAACACTCGGATCTAATGGATATAATTTGAAAGATATGCGCTTAGAAAATAAATTATTTATTATCAATTGCAAAAAAGTAGCCTACTTCTAGTTTTTGGTAAACTGTAATTATTTTTAAAAACGTTCAATAACAATTAAGTAGTACAATAATTGTATTAATTCGTGAATGTTCTCTATTATTGCTTAGAATTAATTTTAAGTAGAAATGAATTTGAGTGTAAAGCAAAGAATTGAAATACTCATGATGATTGGGTATGGAGACAAATCGCGAACTCAGATGGAAGTGTGTAATTTATTTAATGATAAATGTCCAGAAATACCCATCACGCAGTCAACAGTAAGTAAGATTGAAAAGAAATTTCGTGAAACTGGTACAGTTGAAAATGCACGCAAATCAGGTCGTCCCTCTGTAAATTATGTTACAACATTAGATGTTCTACTTGCTTTTGAAGAAGATGCACACACTACTGTTCGTAAGGTTAGTAGTGATCTCGATGTTTGCAAAACAACGGTACACAAAGTACGTAAAGTAAAGTAAAGTAAAGTAAGTAAAATGCACAGTTGTACAGGAATTAAACGAGTATGATCCAGATAAAAGAATACAATTTTGCGAAACCCTCTCTTGGTTCAAAATATTAATTTTTCTGATAAGGCTACATTTGAATTAAATGGCCAGGTCAACCGTCAGAATTGTAGATACTGGGCAAAAGAAAACTTCAACTGGATGCGGGAACATCATACACAATACACGCAAAAAGTAAACGTATGGACTGGCATTGTAAGAAATAAAGTCATTGGACTCTACTATTTCGAGGGTAATTTAAACGGTCAGCCTACCTTCAGATTTTAAGTGGGTATCTCGTACCTACTTTAGTTAAATTATCCCCCAGTACAATTAATCTTGGAGGTTTTAATAAAAGTTTATGATTTCAACAGGATGGTGCGTCTCCCCATTATGCTTTAGACGTTCGAAGGTACCTAAACGAAATTTTTCCGAACAGTGGATTGGAAGACGTGGACATTGAACGGCCAGCGAGGTCGCCAGACCTCAATCCTTTGGAATATTTTATTTGGGGTCATTTAAAGAATGTTGTTTATAAAACGAAACCTGTAAATATTGGAGACTTAAAAACAAGAATTCGTAAAGAAATAAACAATATATCTCAAGAAACCATAAACAAGGTTCTACAAGAATTTGTACAACGTTTGGGTTACTGTCAAATAAAACAAGGGCTCTAATTCGAACATTTAAGATTAAGTCATGTATTAATTACTGGATTACTTTCAAGTTATTTATTATAATTTATTTTTTATTTATAATTTATTAATATTATAAATCAATAAAAATTAATTGATAAATTAATTTTCTTATCGCATATCTTTCAAATTATCTTCATTAGACCCCCAGTATTATACTTTTTTGGAATCAGCTCATTTTTATCGATCTAAAAAAATCATCACTGTAATGTGTATCACTTAGTATAATGAAATTTTATTGTAGAATGTAGAACATTAAATTTAAAAATCGACGTGTTTTAGACTTTTTTTAAAAGGCTTTTCATTTAAGAAATATCGAGTTTATTCCATACTTTACGGACACACTGTATATATATATATATATATATATATATATATATATATATATATATATATATATATATATATATATATATATATATATATATATATCAACAGGAACAATTTAAGATTTTCATAATTTTTCATAAAATTTTCTGTATTCTGTTGTTTCACCCAGCGTGATGAAAAAGTAGTGTTCTGAATATTAGCTGCCATCAAGGTTGCACATAAGTCTCTTTTGAAGTCTTCGTCGTTGGTTTTTTAGCTTTAGGTTTTTTTTTTAACAAATAAAAGGACCATTGTTTTTACCTTTTTTACTTTTTTCCTATATTCACAGAGTTGTATGTGGTCAAGAATTTGTTGAAGAATGTCGTGTTTTTTATTTGCTGTAGTCCGTAAGAACGATGTTACATTTTAATTTTAGAAACGCCTTCTGTTGCTGAAGATTTTAAATGGTACACCTACTAACGCAAATCCTAAAAGTTTTGGCACAAAATACATTGGCTTAAATACTAACAAAAACAAAATAATATCAAGTTGCCTTTGCAAACAAAAGTGTGTAGCAGAACTATTCATAGAACAATAGTGGAGTGCAAGCATACCATGTCCTAAATCTCTTAAAAAAACGGAAGACCACGTGAATTTATTGCTCAGAGGTTAGAGATGTTGGTGAGAAGAGCAAAAAATCAGGTTGGCATGTCAACGAGGAGACTGGCTCGTCAATACAGATCTTATAACAGTACAATATCGTTGGAATTGAGGAGGAATAGTCTTAAATATCGAAAGCGATGTTAGTTTCACAAAAACTCTCGATCGCAACTCATTCGTTTACCAAGATGCTCTCGTCAACTGCTGTTCGCTCAAAAATATTTTACTTTAAGTAATTCTAAAATTAGGTGAAATGATGGTTTTTATACGGACAACGTAGCAAAGTGCCCTGACAATGTTAGATACAAAAAGAATACAAAATTTGCAGATAAAATCCTTGTCTGGTAAGCAATTTTTAACAGTGATATATCACGACCTTTTGTAGAAAAAGTGAGGGGTGAAGCTTTGGATAGTCAAAGCTATATTGATAACTTTCTTTCAAAATTGCTTCCACTAACATCATGCTAATTACGATATCATGTTTTGGCCGAACCAAGCAGTAGGTCATTTCTCAAGAGATACCCAAAAACCGGTTTTGACAACACCATATACCTTTTGTTCCCAAAAACGAATATGCTCCAAACTTACCGCAGGCACGTCCATTAGAGGATTTTTGGTCTTACTGTCTAGGAAGACTGTCTTTACTACTCTAGAAAGGTATGGAGGCTGTGAAGCCCAAGTTAAAAAACAATTAAGACGGCAAATTTACAAAAAATTAAAAAAAATTGATATGAATTCCGTTCATGGCCTCATGAGAGATATTCCAAGAAATTTGCGTCTGGTAGAGTAGAAAGGACCACTCTACATAATTCGATAGTACAGATTAGTTAAGTATTGAGTTATAATCTTATAATAACTGTTGGTATTTATATAATTTTTTTCATTAAAAAAACCGATAAATATTTTTTGACAAAACTTTTGGGACATAGGTAGGTTATAGAACTTTTTTAAACACTAGTTTGTGTGTCAATCAATTGTACTTCAATTTTACTACTTGGTTACTTAAGGTTTGCAGTAAATATTTTCTCTATCAATACAGATCAGGATAGAATGCAATCCATGTAAAAATGTTCTTAGACATATTTTAACCTAGCAAATTAAACACCTAAAAATTAATTTGAAATTATTCTCTTAATGGCCATTTAGCGATTGGAATCTAAGATAAGCAAAACATTTGTAAGATAAGTATTATTGATAAAAATCTTAAATTATCAGTAAAAAATGTAAAATGGTTATAATCCGGACTTAGTTATTGCATAAGATATGTGAATATTAAGCGGAGGTCTAAAATTAAACAATAAAATAAAATTATAATTTACACACATTATAATTTACATAACACAAATATAATTTTTACTAAATACAATTTTTTAAAGAAATATTCATAAATTTTTGAAGTTATACTTCTATACGCGCGCTCCACGTTGGAAATTTGTACGGGAGTGAATCGGTGAAATCATTACATATGTAAGATAATGAGTAAGAGAGA
This sequence comes from Diabrotica undecimpunctata, assembly GCF_040954645.1. Taxonomy (NCBI): domain Eukaryota; kingdom Metazoa; phylum Arthropoda; class Insecta; order Coleoptera; family Chrysomelidae; genus Diabrotica; species Diabrotica undecimpunctata. The sequence continues at coordinate 85,370,260 of NC_092810.1, read as the reverse complement.
GACAGAAGATATATTTTCTCTCTCTTCCTCTCTCGAGAATAAAAATGTTCCTTTTGTATATATATTTAATATTATATATATATATATATATATATATATATATATATATATATATATATATATATTCTATATATATAATATAATATTTATTCATATTATTATTTATGTGATATGTTTTGTATTATTTATTAAATGTTCATAATTATTTTAGTCTTTTGTATTTCAAAATAATAATCTCAATAAATCACTGTATGACCGAGAACCATCAATTTTAAAATATGTTTGTGTCATGTCTAATTGGCAAATATTTTACGTGTTTGGTTCATACACTGGTGGATGTGAGTTCGAATCCCAATATGAATTTCCTTTTTTATTTTTGAAATATTTAAAAACACCACGTTAATTTTATTAAATATATTTAATGTACGCAAAAATGCTAAATTTCAAAATAAAACGAAAATTTACAACATAATCCGAGTTGTTGGTTTTTGAAGTTATACTTCTATACGCGCGTTCGACTTTGGAAATTTGCACGGGAGTGAATCGGAAATTTGCACGGAAGTAACAAGTCCCGTTAGGCATATTAAATTATAAATTAAAACTTGTAAATATCTCAAGAAAGTTCAAATGTGTACTTATATACACAACAAACAACAATTAAATATTATATTTGTCAATGTCAGATAAATTGACAGTTGTATCACCAATCAATATTTTTTTTATTAATATTTTTATTATGGTAATTTAAACATATGCGTAAGTAAGTTACGTATATTGTCATTTTTAAATACTTATGAATATTGCATTTTAATTGGTATTGTAATATTATATTGAATTATGTTGCAGTGTATTGTATTGTGTTTTTATATTAATAACAAAATTAATAATGAATTTTACTGCAGAGTATCTGTAAAAAAAAATTTTGCATTCAAGTCCTTTTATACATATATGAAAATAAAAATATATATTTTCATTAAAATATTGATTCAATCCTTCAGTTAGCTACTATACTCCTATTACAGGTCAAATGTTTATATACAGCAAACGATGCACCATATACCTGTATACCTAATTCTTTTTCGCTTTCTGCTCTCTTTTACCTATAGCATTACATATGTAATGATTGTGCAGATTGACTCCCATATAAATTGGTTCCGACGAACGCGTGTATAGAAGTATAACTTCTACTGGTAGTCCCACTGGACTACCACACCCGTTTTTTTTTTATTAAAAATACGTTAATTTTAATTCACAAATAGTTGTAATTGACTAAAATTTAATATTTTTAGGATAAGGAAACAGTCGGAGTCTTCGGTGGACAAGGCATCGAAGTTGTTGTCGGACTGGAGAGCTAGTGAGGCAAAAGGTAAAAAACATAGTCATTCTTGTGCCAGGGAAAATGAAAAACTGCAAGATGCTGCCGTTTTGGATACTACTAAATATGGAAAACAAACGTAAGTGTTTTCTACAGAGAATTTTCACAAAAGAGTATATTAATTTAATATCATTTCCATATTTTGTGAAGACGATTACTTCTGCGTTTCAAGCTATTGTACCGTTTTTAAATAAAACGAGCCGTTCGAATTTATATAAATATATTTATTTATAAGTTTACAGTTCGGTAATATCTTAACAACTCCACTCACTCATAACATCGTTACATATATATATACCAAAAAGTATTATTTTCAACGTTGAAAAGTCCCACCTCTAATTCGTTGTTTGACAAATGGACTTCTACAGCGCTCGATACATCGCGAAGGTTCTCGACGCAATTTCGAGATGCAACTGTTACATAGGCTATGCCAAAAGCATGTTCGTAACACTGCTCTCCTCTTAGATCTAAGCGTCCCGATCAGCAACTCTATATGTAGGCCCAGGATGGCGGAATTTTTAGGCCTCTCCAGCTCTGCATGACCCCCTTAAGAAGAAATAACAGTCTACTGACTTTGAAGGACACGATCTCTTTGGGTTAATGCAACACACAGTAATTCTTACGCCGGTTTCTCGGAAGATCACTTCAAGCATGCTTCTGACAATCTTCCAATCCAGATTATCTAGTGCATGGCCTATCTTGGTTAAAGCCAAATTCTTGATGTCATAATTGCACACGATTTTCTTCAAATTAGTTAGAGCACGCCATATATCCTCGTAGCCTGCCCTGTCTGTATACGACTTCCTGGTCACCATATACAGCAAAGATCAATGGCCATCTTCTAATCTCAGTACTCTTCCAACTTTAGGCTGTTGATTTTTTAACTCGTCTAAACGACCGAATTTCTTATAAAATACAGATGAGATTCCTTTAGTCATCTCAAGATCTTGGGCAACACAGTGGGCTAGAAAGACGTTATGCGGAACACTAAAAAGATCCTGCTGAACTTCTGTCGTCACGCCGAATCTAGCACTCTTTCTCTCTGCGTAATTTGACGTAAACTCATTAAAGCTTGATCGGTCATCTTTGATCTCATGTTGAAGGGTTCGTGCTTCTTCTGTTTCATTTGAGCTAGCATATGGTGCAAGACGATTTATGTGAACTACTTTTGGTTTACCTTTCGGCAACTTCGTAATTCGGTATATTACGTCATTTATTCTCTTTTTAATTTCATACGGAGCTTCCCATTGTCTTTGCAGTTTAGGAGACAAGCCTCGACGACGTTGTGGATTATAAAGCCAAACAAGATCACCTATCTTTCATCAAGATCTTTCATTCTGTCACTAGCTAACTGGATGTGTTGCCGGGCAAGTTCTTGAATGTTATTCATTCTTAACTTCAGGTGGTCGACATAATCTTCGCTTGCAACATGTTCTTCGGAAGGTCTGCAGCCAAACTCTAGGTCGCAGGGCAAACGAACTTCACGACCTAACATCAGACAAGTGGGAGTCTGGCCTGTAGTAGCGGCTGAGCGGTAGGCCATTAGGAATAAATGAATGTGCTAGTCCCAATCTATTTGATGTTCTAATACAACTTTGGACAGGTGTTTACCCATCGTTCAGTTCATCCTCTCGACCATTCCATCTGTTTGAGGATGCAGGGTTGTCGTTCTGGTCTTATTGACACCAATCAATTTACAAACGTTTTGAAAAAGGGTTGACTTGAAGCTTCGCCCTTGGTCGGAGTGGATCTCCAAGCGAACACCAAATCGGCTAAAGAACTCTTTAACAAGTACCTCTGCAACGGTAGCAGCTTCTTGATTTGGTATCGCATAGGCCTCGGTCCATTTTGTAAAATAATCCTGGTTACCAGAATACTGTACTGTTTCATGGGTGCCCTCTTTTTACCAACTGGACCATTACTGGTTGCACACAGTTCACATTTCCGGCACCATCTTCCTACATCATCTTTACAGTTCACCCAATAGAACCATTCTCGAACCTTTTGCAGTCTTCGTAATACAAAAGTGTCCACCTGATGCACCGTCATGCAACTGACGCAATACTTCTGACACTTTACTTTTAGGTACAATCAACTGAAGCTTAGTTTCTGTACCATCATCGTTCTCAAAGGTTCTATACAGAAGATCATCTTTCAGCACTAGGCAATTCCATTGGCTCCAGTAACACTTGACTTCTGGACTACATAAACTAATGTCTTGCCAAGAAGGTCTTTCACTTCGACGCATCCAATGGGAGTGAGACAGGGCTGCATAATTTCAACACTGATATTCAATCTGTACTCGGAGTACATTTTTGAAGAGGCTCTAAAAGATATTGATGAAGGCATCTCAATAAATGGAGTCAAGCTCAATAACCTGCGGTATGCAGATGATACAATAGTGTTTTCCAATACCATAGAAGGGCTGCAAAACTTAATGAACAAAATAACGGAAACAAGTAGAAAATATGCACTGGATATAAACACCAGCAAAACCAAGCTAATGATCATCAGCAAGGAAAACATAACTGGAGCAAATCTGTATGTGAACATAATTAATGAGTCGTGGGACAATACCCAAGAGATTAAATGTCGCATCGGAAAGGCAAAAAGTGCATTCTCGACTATGAGTTCTGTGTTCAAGAGCCATGACCTCATCCTAGACACAAAAATAAGGCTCCTTAAATGTTATGTGTACTCAGTGCTTCTGTACGGGGTAGAAACGTGGACGTTGAAGGCGGACACTCTATCAAAACTTCAGGCTTTTGAACTATGGTCATACAGAAGGATCCTGAAGATACCATGGACAAACAAAGTCACCAATGAAGAAGTACTGCGGAGGATGAACACAACTGCTAATTTGGTCAACATCGTAATGAGCCGTAAGCTGCAGTACTTGGGACATATAATGAGAAATCAAGGCAGATACGAGCTATTTCAATGCATTTTGCAAGGTAAAACCGAAGGAAAAAGGATCCCAGGACGAAGAAGAATATCCTGGCTTGCTAACCTGAGAGCATGGTATAGAAAGACCTCAACACAGCTATTTCGTATAGCAACCAACAAAATTATTATAGTCAGGATGATCGCCAACGTTCGGAACGGACAGGCACCCTAAGAAGAAGAAGTCTTCTTCTTAGGATGTAGCTGTTGAGGCTGCCATTGATCATTAATGACGGTGGTTCGTCTCACGGGGCAAAGTCGTTTTTTTAATTCAAGACAATGATTACGATTTGCACTGTATGGCCATCTTGACTGAGCCTCAGCATTTAAATGACTTTTTCCAACCCAGTATTCGATCTGTTCTAGCTTTCTGACTGTTGTATTATTTTCATGCAATTTACGACGAATGTGACCTACGTCGTTACCATTCCAATATCTGGGTTCACGTCTCTTCGGCATCATGTTACGAACTACTTTCCGTACGATTTCCTCCAGACGTTTATCGTTTTATACGTCGCTCTCTTCAGAGGTTCGTACTAGATATCTCCGTGAAGCTCGACTAGCTGTCTCGTGTTCCAAGGCAATGGCGAGCGCTTCATCTAAAACTTTCGGTCTTGCTAGTCGTAAAGCTTTCTGTAGTTCACTTCTCAACCCATTGATGAAGGTATCTACAGCAATTTCTTCCAATATGTTGTCTGGTGCCTCTGGATAGGCCAACAGCGCTATACGAGCAACATCTGCTTCAAATTCTTGCAAACTCTCACTGGCTCGTTGGATTCTACTTCTTCTACTTCTCTATTTGTACTTTGTTGACTTGTTGTAGATGGGCATCTCCGTAACGTTTGTCTAGTCGAGTGAACAAGGTCTGGTAACATTTTTCTTGACCCTTAGGAATCGATCTTAGGATATCCGCAGCATCACCTCGTAAAGCAGCAGTCAAGGAAATAGCTTTTTCTTGTTCTGTCCAATGATTGGCTGTCGCAATAGCTTCAAATTGTCTAAGGTATATGGACCAAGAGGACTTTCCATCAAATGGTGGCAATTTGAATCTCATATGATGTGTCGTTTCGACTCTAGGCGATTCTTCTTGCACTACCGGTTCTAAGGCTACTGTATTAACTGGTGTTAGCACTTTTGTATTGGTTATCATGCTCTCTAACTGTTTGATCTTCTCTTCTACTTTATCAAATCTTTTAGAAATTAGCTACTTCTTTAATAATTTGAGACGTTTCATCGAATCTTTTGGAAACGTTCTCGAATTTATCATCATTTTTTTTAGAAGATTCTTTAATTTTTTAGAAGTTTCTTCAATCATTTGTGAGACGTTTTCAAATTTAATATCCTTTTTTGTAGAAGTTTCTTCAATCATTTGCGACACATTTTTTATTTTCGTTAAAACTGCTTCTTTCACTAACTGGAACTGGGATGTCTCTGGGTTTTCTCCATTCTTGTTGAGGACAGTCTTCAGTCGTTCTTGGAGTATCTTCTTGGACCGCTGCAGTCTTCATCGCGTTCTTCGAGCTGCTCACGCAACTGTTTTACTGAAAGTTCTACTAGCAGCATCTTTGGTCAGGCTCACACGTACTTTTTTTTTAATGTTCTTTCGTACAAAGATCACTACTGAACTACGCGAATGTTCCCGACAATACTTTTCAAAAGTTCAAAAGTCTTTTTCAAAAGTCACTGCTGAATTTATTTTCAAATCTCACACCGGACACCAACTGTACCGTTTTTAAATAAAACGAGCTGTTCGAATTTATATAAATATATTTATTTATAAGTTTACAGTTCGGTAATATCTTAACAACTCCACTCACTGATAACATCGTTACATATATATATATATATATATATATATATATATATATATATATATCAAAGAAGTATTATTCTCTAATCTTCTGGGGTAGTCCCACCTCTAATTCGTTGTTTGACAAATGTATTTCTACAGCGCTCGATACATCGCGAAGGTTCTCGATGCTTATCGTGATTATCAGTCCACTAAAAATATAAAAAATAAAGAGTTGACGATTATTCTTCAAAAATTCTATATTTTTGTCTGAATATTTTTCCACACAAGACAACGTTTTAATCAGTATTGTCTTCATCTTTATCATTCGGAAGTTTAAACTTTTGTTATCGGTTCTGGCAGCAAACTTCGCTACAACTTTTAAAGGGGCGTCTTGCAACTCTTCTATCTTTTGGTTTATAATTTTCATTATTTGTCTAGTTAGTCGATTTTCATCCATTCTGTTTTTTTTTTGTTGTTTATATTTTGTTTTTTGTGATTTTATTGATTTGCGGTATTTTCATTGCTCCTTTATCAGTTTTGATTCGTTCAGCGTATGAGCACATCTAAAATAGTTCGGTTTTTCTCTCTAACGAATAATTAAATTATATTTTACATTTACAAAACGATTTCCGGATTGGAAATCAAAACTTCAAACCAAATAATGTAAAATGTAATTTTCATTACAATCAGTTAGGGTTTAATCCCATATAAATACATTTATTGTCGAAGAGTTGAGTATTACTATTGAAAAAAATTATAAGTTATTTTTTTTTTCAGGATTTCCAAAAGTTCTAGTCTAATTCATTTGGCTCAAATGAAACAACATTCCACAGATAAGGAAAACGCAAAAGTAAGTCTATCATCTAGAATCGCTTTCAGGGTAATAAAATTAGATATGTACTTTATTTAATGGGAATAAACCACGGGAATTTTAGCAATACCAACTATTTTTAAAGTTTCTTATTAATTTTATCTTATTCCACTACAAAAATTTTATCTTTGGTAAAAAATAAAGTTTTTTTTGTTTATTAGGTTCTCCTTTTTTAGGCACCAAATAGGCTACACATAAATATAACATACCTTAATGTGTCACACATGTAGATAATACGCGAGTTGCTCAATTTTATCATGATTAAATTGTTTCAGTTGGAAGGTAAAAAACGAAAAGCAGAAGATGCTGTGAAGAAGTCCGACATCGAGTATTATTCACTTTGCGTGAGAGCTGAGAGAGCAAGGTAACAATTATCAACGGTTATTTATTTATACATTTAAAACTTTGAGAACTTAAGAGAGTAAAGTATCTAGTAGTTAAAAATCATTAAAAATTAATAGTCAATTTGTCTTCAGACCCTTGTGAATCTTTTTAACTTAGGAAGTCGCCGTGAAAGTGTTAATATCAATACCACAAAATCCAAATTAATGACAATAGAAAAATACATGTAGGTCCAAATCTACTCGTGCTGAACGGTGCAGTCATTAAACGGGTAAAATATTTTAAATACTATGGGAGTGGACTAAACGCCAACAGGGACTCCAGAAAAATTTTCTCCAGAATTGAGATATCTCGCAATTTCTTCAGGTGTTTGTTTAAGGCATTACCTAGGTGAAACCTAGACTTTAAAGGCAAGAACAAAAAATATCGGGGAACAAAGTTATTAAGATATCGGGGACGGCACACACTACCAACGAGAAGGAGGTGCTTAAATGACGAATACAGAGAGGGAACTGGTAAACCAAATAACAATAAGAAAAACAGATTACGTTGATCATATCGTTAAAGGACCCAACTACTGTGACTCAATATTTAGGGATAAGTTGCAGAAAGATGATGGACTGTGATGGTTACATTACGAAAGACAAGGAACGGGTTTTACGTTAGATCAGAGGTGCTTAAATGACGAATTCAGAGAGGGAACTGGTAAACCAAATAACAATAAGAAAAACAGATTACGTTGATCATATCGTTAAAGGACCTAACTACTGTGACTCAATATTTAGGGATAAGTTGCAGAAAGATGATGGACTGTGATGGTTACAAGGAACGGGTTTTACGTTAGATCAGGCGGATGATCTATTTCGAGCGGCTGGTGATAAAGAATGATTTCATGATATTTTTGACATGGTGATAGTTAACAACAGAAAATGAACACGAAACGAGAAGAATAAATTAGTGAAGTCATTGAGCTAGCTGTATGTTTTGTTAAAGAATTAGTAAAATAATTCCTTTTTATATCTTAAGATAATTTCCCGTAACGTACTAGATTTTTAAATATTAGTGATATATGGATGTAATTTTTATTCAAAATTTATACATATACAAACTAATTTATCATTTCAGACTTGAATGGGAATCAGCAGTATTACGTGGTGCGAGTACCTTCCAGGCACTAGAAGAAGAACGCTTAAAAAACCTAAAATCTGTGCTTAGCTCTTACTTACATCATATCAGGGATTTGGGGCCCAGGTTAATTGAGGTAAAAAAATATTAACAGGATTTAGTTTTAACCTTGAGACCTAAACAAAATTGTTTTTAAGGGGTGTCATTAGTGTATTGTTTGATATTGGTATAGAAAAGTACATACAGTTTTACTTTGAAGACAGATATTTTGTGTTTCTAAAATACACAAAAACACTTTCAAAGGAGTCGTTTGTCTTCGTAGACATTGCCCTATATCTGTTATCATTCCAACAAATTACGGCAGCTAAGAAAGCCTGTTATCCGTTTTGGATATTCGGAGCTGCGCATTCAACTTAAGTTTCCTATCAATGATAACTCCAATGTTTTATTAAGAACTAAAGAATCCTTTTTGGTATCTAAATATCTGCCGCACTACATTATAGAGATATAGCATATATTCACAAGTCTCCAATATTAAATACTCGTAATCTGGTTATTCTTAAATAACTAGAAGAAATAGGATCCGATACGTAGATCTGTCGTAATGATAATTACTAAGATGATGATAATGATGAAATCTTATGTTTTCTAAGACAATGTCTGAGACATAGAAACTAACAACGAAGACGAACTCTTGCTAAAAATTTGTGAATATACATATATAGCACTGACGCAGACCCTGTCAATTTATGCAGCTTGACAATTTTACTCTACATTCTTAGTTTTCGGTTTTCAATTTGGACACCTTTCTCTTTAGGGTTCTATTCCCCTTTATTTAAATATCTATGTGTCGGTCGGTCTACTTGTTTTATTATCCTTCTGAGCTTTTATCAATTCATATTTCTGAAATGTCCCAACCTTATTAATTACTGTGCTTCAATTGGTTCGCATATCGTAGGCTTGTTCAATAATCTTATCATGTGGGCATCGGTTCAGGTTTGTTTTCTTCCCTGTATATGTAGTTTTCTTTTTGTAGTTGATTTAACACTAATGTTTCGTTTTTATATAGAGAAGCGTTGGCTTTAGCACTGTCACAAGTGTTGTGATTTTCTACCATACGAGCAACTATCTCTTTACAGCGGCTTCTATCCTGGGCTGCTCTCTTGGCCCCAGAAAATATCTTGCCACTGGCTTCCTGTACTTAATCTGTCCATTGAGTGGGTAAGCGACCTCTTCCTTTGCAACTTTAAATGTTTTCCAAAACTATAAGTCTCTCAAGATTATCATTACTTCTTGTTACAATATGTCTAAACAAGTTTAAGACTCCTAAGAGACAAATAAATGAGAGTCGAATCTGAATGTTAAGCTCTTAGAGGATTGAAAGATTTATTCTGTGTTCTGCTCATGAGTTGCGAAGTATTTTTCTTCAGTACCACATTCGAAGGCGTTATTTCTTTTGTTATCGTTCGATTTTATTGTCCATGATTCTGACCCATAACTGAATGTAGGAAAAATTAAGGTACTTGCCAATCTCATTTTGGTATCCTTCAACAAGGAGCGATCTTTCCCTAGTTTTAATGATCGACTCATAGCATTTTTGGCCATTCTTATTCTCTTACGTATTTCGGGTTCACAAGAGCCTGCATTACTAATATCGGTGCCTAGATAATTGAACTCGTTAACCATTTCAAACTGGCCCAAGGTTCCGGTTGTTTGCAGTGTATTTGAATTGACTATCATAATATTTGTTGCTTATTTATTGATGTTGAGAACACATCTATTGCTTTCGGTTTCCACTAGTTGTACCAGGTTTGACATTTCCTCTTCGGAGGCAGTTATTAGAGTTTTATGGTCTGTATTTCTAAGGTTTGGGATCTTTTTGCTGTTAGATTTGTCAAGTGCTTTTCTCATTATATATTCCCCACAGAATTTAAAGAGTCTTCGAGATATAATACATCCTTGGCGGATTTATGGTTTTCAACTCTTATTCTGTTTTTATTATTGTCATATAGGCTCTTCACCATAGCTGACAGATAATCAGAAACTCTTATCTCAGTAAAATGAATTTTTTACAAAACACTTAACTTTACACAGTCAAGAAAGTAGATAATCCTAGGAATTTTGAATTCTCGAGATTTTTTAATCTCTCACATATTGATCATTTGCTCCTTTGTGCACTTGCCCTTAACGAAGCATGCTTGTCCTTGTGGTATTTGTCTATTCAGGTATGTCTGCATGCCACATTTGATGATTCTCAATAGAATTTTACTTGGGTGTGAAATTAGTAAGATGGTTCGGTAGTTACATTTTGTAGTTGCACCTTTCTTATGAATTGGAGGAAATAGCGCAGTACACCAATCACCGGGATATTTAATGAGTCTCCATATCTGATTGCACAGTTTCCATATTAATTGGAGACCAGGTTCACCCATGTTCTGTAAAAGCGTGATATCATCATAACCAGGTGATTTATTTCTATGGAGTGTTACGGCTTCATCAATTTCAGATATTATGCTGTAATATGATTAATATTATACCATGCGGTCCATATGTATGGAATAAATTCATTTTTAGCGTTATTATGTACTATCTGAAAAAAAAACCTGAAAGGTCGATTTTTATTCTGAAATTGACAATTTACAGTATGAAAATATTATCCCCTTCCAGCACCCCCTTTGAATTAAAAGTACCCCCTCGACAATTTTAAATAACAAAGGGGGTCGTGTGGCACCTTGTTAGAAAGGGATTTTAGCCCTCTGTTCAGCAATATAAAGGTTTTTGAGTTTGTGCAATCATAACTGAGAAAATTGATTTTTACAATTAAATTAAATGTTCAACTTGACCACCATTATTCACTTCTCGACAATATCCGAGGCGACTTTGGAATTTCGTACAACGTTTTGTATGACCTCGGGGGTTATTTTGTTAGTTTCTTCCGTTATCCTAACTTTTAAATCAGCAATATTGCCTGGTATATTAAAATATACTTTAGAAATAATCAGGTATTTTCGTATTTGTTCTGCTAAACATTAGGTAAAAAACTTTGAAGATAATAAAATATTAGTCAAAAAGCCAAATAAACAATTGATATGAATGTAGTAGGCTGCTATCATTTAGGTATTTGAAGTTACTAAAAGACAGCAGTATAATATTTGTGCGCGTATTAAATTTAATTATGGCTCATTTGTCCGAGACTCAAAGAATTGGCATTTGCATGATTCGTTTTGGTAATAAAACAAGAACTCCAAAGGAGGTTTGTGAAATGTTTAATAATAAATACCCTGGTCAGCAAGTTTCGCAGTCTACAGTTAGAAAAATTGAAAAGAAGTTTCGTTATACTGGACATGTAAAAAATATTGAAAAACACGGTAGAAATGTTAAATTTACTGATGAAAAAAAGTTAGATGTACTTCTGGAGATTGAGGAAAATCCGCATAAGACAACTCGAAAACTAACCGTCGTCAATGATGTAAGTAAATCACCTATTTTGAGAGTTTTTCATAAAGAAAAATACCACCCTTACAAAGTTCAGTTGGTTCAGGAGTTAAATGAAGATAATCCCGGTAGAAGGCAAGATTTCTGTGACATGATGATGGGCAGAATGAACGCAGATTTGCAGTTCATAAACAAAATAGTTTTTTCTGATTAAGCAACGCTTCATTTAAACGGAACGGTTAACAAACTCAGAGAAAATCCTCACTGGGTGTGTGAGACTCACGCAATATCCTAAAAAAAATAACATTTGGGCTGGTATCATTAACAATAAAATTATTTGTCCTTATTTTTTTGAAGGCACAGTTGATGGTGAGGTATATCTAGATTTTTTGATTAACTTTTTAGTGCCGAAGATTTTTCCTGATGTAAATCATCCAAATGAGATAGATCGATCTATTTCATACCAACAAGACAGAGCTCTTCCGCATTTTGCACGTATAGTTAGAAATTATTTAAACGAGGTTTTTCCCAATAGGTGGATTGGAAGACGTGGAACTATCGAATGATCGGCTAGATCCCCGATTTGACTCCTCTCGATTACTTCTTATGGGGTTATTTAAAATCTAGAGTCTATTTTAATAGACCAAACAGTATTGCTGATTTAAAAGTTAGGATAACGGAAGGAATTAACAAAATAACCCCCTAGGTCGTACAAAATGTTGTGCGAAAATTCCAAAATCGTCTCGGCGATTTTCAAGAAGTGAATGGTGCTTATTTTGAACATTTAATTTATGAAGTTAAACGTGTCGATAGCAGTTAAAGTAAATTGTATACTCAAGCTTAATCAAGCCATTCAGAGCGATGCTGGGAATATTTATATTCCACTATGCATCAACAATTTACCCATATAAATTACCATCATTCTTGTACTCATTGCGTCGAGTAAGGACGATAAATATACGAAGACGGTTGCGTTTCGATTTAATTTAAGTCTCTTACCACTCCCTAACACGTGTTTCTGGGTCTACCCGTCATCAGAGAGAGTTTGTAAGAAGACTACTCAAAACGCACCGACTACTCTGGCAATTATAGGAAAAACAATTACCAAAGTATACTACTAAAGACCTCTAGTGAGGAAATATGAAGTTAAATGTGTCGATAGCAATTAAAGTAAATTGTATACCCAAGGTAAGAGACTTAAATTAAATCGAAACGCAACCGTCTTCGTATATTTATCGCCCTTACTCGACGCAATAAGTACAAGAATGATGGTAATTTATATGGGTAAATTGTTGATGCATAGTGGAATATAAATATTCCCAGCATCGCTCTGAATGGCTTGATTAAGCTTGGGTATACAATTTACTTTAATTGCTATCGACACATTTAACTTCATATTTCCTCACTAGAGGTCTCTAGTAGCATACTTTGGTAATTGTTTTTCCTATAATTGCCAGAGTAGTCGGTGCGTTTTGAGTAGCCTTCTTACAAACTCTCTCTGATGACGGGTAGACCCAGAAACACGGGTTAGGGAGTGGTAAGAGACTTAAATTAAATCGAAACGCAACCGTCTTCGTATATTTATCGTCCTTACTCGACGCAATGAGTACAAGAATGATGTTAATTTATATGGGTAAATTGTTGATGCATAGTGGAATATAAATATTCCCAGCATCGCTCTGAATGGCTTGATTAAGCTTGGGTATACAATTTACTTTAATTGCTATCGACACATTTAACTTCATATTTCCTCACTAGAGATCTCTAGTAGCATACTTTGGTAATTGTTTTTCCTATAATTGCCAGAGTAGTCGGTGCGTTTTGAGTAGTCTTCTTACAAACTCTCTCTGATGATGGGTAGACCCAGAAACACGTGTTAGGGTGTGGTAAGAGACTTAAATTAAATCGAAACGCAACCGTCTTCGTACATTTAATTTAATTGAAAATTACATTGAAAAATACATTCTAAATATTATGTGACATTATTATTTCCATTTAACCTAAAGTTTTGTGATAGAGACATTATCAAAATTTTACATTTTAAAAATCAATTTTCTCAGTTATGATTGCACCAAACTTAAAAAACTTTATATTTCTAAACAAAGGACTAAAATCCCTTTCTAATAAATTTATATATAATAAATAATATTATTTATTATATATAAATTCTTATAATTCAAAGGGGGTGCTGGAAAGGGATAATATTTTCATACTGTAAATTGTTAATTTAAGAATAAAAATCGACCTGTTTCATGTTTTTTTTTAGATAGTACATAATAACGCCAAAAATGAATTTATTCCATACATATGGACCTCATGGTATATACAAAGTGGCTCAAAAGTCTGAAAACGACCAATTATCTCGTAAATTGTTAGTCATAATTTTACAAAATTTGAGGTACACCTATTTTGGGATACGAAGATTCCATGTTTGATATTTGCAATGTTGCCAGATTTGCCGTTTTTCTTATATTATTAGTAAATTTGGTTATTCAAATTCATCACCCTGTATATTCAGTTATTATTGGAATCTCCTATTCAATACGAGTTCAACCATATGTAACACTTATGATTTTGTGTAGTCTGGAAGGTCTTAAATACATAAAATAGTGCAAAATATGTAGATGTTAATCAATTTAAATATTTAAACGTAGAATGCTGTTATTTTGACATTTGTTCAACATTTACATTATTAACAAACACTGACAGTAGTTGTGTTTCGAAAAGTCCTGCAAGATAAAATTGCTTCTCTAAAATGGCTCTTAACGAAAAATAACGAATTACTATTCTAATGATGAGAGGGTACGGTGACAGAAAAAGATCTTATTGTGAAGTAGAAAACTTGTTCAATGATACTTTCCCAAACCGTTCTCCTATTCATAAGGCGACGGTACAAAAAACTGTAAAGCGATTTGAGGAATCTGGAAAAGTAAAAGATAGATACCGATCAGGTGGACCGAAAGGAGTTATGAATGACAACAAAACTTTAGATATATTGCAAAGTTTTGTTGAAGATCCACATACATCCTCACGCAGGGTTGTACAAGTACATGATGTAGGTCGTTCTTCAGTCTTACGTGTATTACGTAAGAATAAATTTAAACCATACAAAATTAACTTATTACAAGAATTAAGTGAAGACTACTTCGATCGTAGATTAAAGTTTACTGAGGTAATGATGGATAAAATTGAAAATGATGAAAATTTCGTTAACAGAATATGTTTCTCCGACGAAGCAACCTGTACATTGTGTGGAAGTGTAAATCGACACAATTTAAGGTACTGGAGTGACAAATCTACACTGTATGCGTGAAAACTATACTCAAAGACCACAAAAATTAAATGTATGGTCAGGTATAGTAGGTTCTCAGTTAATTGGGCCATTTTTATCGAAGGAAATTTAACGTCAGATAGTTACGAAATGTTACTTAGAAATGAAATTGTACCTATACTGAGAAACTTGTTTGGGGCCAATTTTAATCAGATATGGTTTCAGCAAGATGGAGCTCCAGCTCATTTTGGTTTAAATGTTCGGCGTTATTTAGATGAGATATTTTCTGGACGATGGATTGACAACGCATTATCGATGATTCTCAAATAATTTCTAGACAATCATAGAGAAATGTGGTAGATGCATTCTACCATCGATTAGGGTACTGTCAACTCACAAATGGAGCACATTTTGAACACTTGATCTTGACAAAGTAATCATTATGTTAAAAAAAATTGTGATCTATCAATTGTTACGTTTTAATGTAGTTGAAAATAGTTAGGATTAAAAAATTTATTGAGAAAATTAGGCGTTGCCAGACTTCTGTTTTATGTATTTAAATCCTTCGAGACTACATAAAATCATAAGTGTTTCATATGGTTAAACTCGTATTGAATAGGAGATTCCAATAATGACTGAATATACAGGGTGATGAAATTGAGAAACCAAAGTTACTAATATTATAAGAGAAACGGCAAATCTGGCAATGCAAATATCAAATATGTAATCCCCGTATACCAATATCCCAAAATAGGTGTATCTCAAATGGTGTACAATGATGACAAGTAATTGACGAGATAATTGGCCATCTTTGCCACTATATATATATATATATATATATATATATATATATATATATATATATATATATATATATATATATATATATATATATATAGGGTGTTTCAAAAAGGTATGTCATAAATTAAATCACGCATTCCGGGGACAAAAATAAATTGATTTAATCCAACTTACCTTAGTACAAAAGTGTACATAAAAAAGTTACAGCCCTTTGAAGTTACAAAATAAATTTTTTTTTTGCATCACCTCCTAAACTACTTGACATTTTGTAATAAAAATGGACACGTTACTTTCTTCTTCTGAAAGCATTTTTCATACAAAAGTAACAACAAAATCTAAGCGCATAGAAAAATTTTAAGGGGGGTGTGCAGCCCTAAATCCCTCCAAACTTTTGAGTACGTTCAAATCAAATGAATAAATGAATTTTGTGGCATCATTAGTTTAACACATTATTTTTCAAACTTTTTGCCTCGTATCACTTTCTCGAAAAACTAGTTTTTTCCTAGTTGGCCATAAAATTACAATTAGTTTCTACGGATACAATAATTACAAACAGTTCCATCAATAATAGTCAATAATTTGAAGCTATCATTTATTGTGTGAATAAGATTAATATTAAAAAATTTTATATTACAATGGCCTACACATTTCAGAAAATGACAGACATGCATTTAACTTTGGGTAAGTTGGATCAGATTCAATTATGATTTCAATAAACTATCGGGAATATCGTAGGCGAATGTCAAAGAAATAGTGCAGCAGCCGCAAGGCGTTATGCAGTAAAATACCTCAATCGAAATACACCCGATAGACGATTATTTCTGACCATTGATCGTCTTTTACGGGAAATGGGTACATTCCAACCACAAGTTGCTGGCAATAGTGCTCGTCCAATAATGGATGCAACTGATGAAGACATTTTAGAAATCATTGAAGAAGTCTCTGGAACAAATACAAGGGTAATAGCTGCTCAACTAAATGTTCCTCACGTAAGGGTTTAGACGCGTTTGAAGGATCAGCTGCTTAACAGATCACTTAACAACGGTTCAGGAGTTATTGGTTAAAGATTATCCTAAAAGGATTGGATTTTGCGATTGGTTGTTAATGGAAAACACTCAAAAGGTTAATTTTATTAGAAATATTTTGTTTACCGACGAAGCTACCTTCACTAGAAATGGAATAACAAACCATCATATCGAGCACATTTGGGCCGACGAAAATCCTCACGCCAAAAAAAACGACTCATTACCAAAGGATTAAAGTTAATGTTTGAGCAGGAATTGTGGATAACAATCTAATAGGCCCAATATTTCTTCCCAACAATTTAAATGGTGATAATTACTTGCAGTTCTTGGCAAACGATTTACAAGAGTATTTGGAAGAAGTGAATATTGCAATAAGGCAAAATATGTGGTTTCTAAAAGATTTTATATATAAGATAAGAAGTTTAATGAAAACGGTCGTAACTCAATAAAAACTGTTTTTTAAAAAAAGTGATAAGAAGCAAAAAAATTAAACAAAAAATGTGTTAAACTAATGCTGCCACAAAATTCATTTGATTGGAACGTACTGAAAAGTTTGGGGGGATTTAGGGCTGCACACCTCCCTTAAAATTTTTCTGTGCGCTTAGATTTTGTTGTTTTTTTTTTATGAAAAATGCTTTCAGAACAAGAAAGTAACTTGTCCATTTTTATTACAAAATGTCAAGTAGTTTAGGAGATAATGCAAAAAAACAATTTTTATTTTGTAACTTCAAAGGGCTGTAACTTTTTTTGTGTACACTTTTGTCTAAGGTAAGTTCGATTCAATCAATTTATTTTTCTCCCCGGAATGCGTGATTTAATTTATGACATACCTTTTTGAAACACCCTGTATATACATATATATATACATATATATATATATATATATATATATATATATATATATATATATATATATATATATATATATATATATATATATATATGTACATATATATATATATATATATATATATATATATATATATATCTTAGAAAAGGAGCATGTTAACTTGGGAAAGGATCACTACAGGAGCAATGCGACCAATTTGTGGCATTAAAGTTAGAATACCATGATGGTTTCCAGTTAACATGCTCCTTTTCTAACTTGGCTGCACCGTACTGAAGACGACCAATAGTCAGAAATACGTGTATACGGTTGCCTTCCATGTATATACCTTTTTTGGTTTTCTGTTTTGCGAGACATGCCATTACATTTTACTTTTATAAGTATGTATATACATATATATATATATATATATATATATATATATATATATATATATATATATATATATATATATATATATAAATATATATATAAATATCTAAATATATATATATATATATATATATATATATATATATATATATATATATATAAATATATATATATATATATATATATATATATATAAATATATGTATATATATATAAATAATATATATAAATATAAATATATATATATATATATATTATCTTAAGTAAATTTATCTTTTCCTCTTAGGCATCCGAAAGGCTCAAAGGTCCTGTTAATCAAGCAGACCCTACCAAAGACCTAGTCACGTTCCAGAATCTCAGGCACAGTTCACAACAAGTTTCGGAGCAATTACTGCCAGATTTTTATTGCGAACATACCACATTGGCTATGAATCGAGAAAGGCGAAAACAAGTAAGTATTTAGTAATATAATAATAATCTAAATTAACAAGAAATTAACGTCATATTTAAAGATAAAATATATATAAGAAATTAAAATTTAATCATTTTTTAAGTGCCAACTACGTAATAATTTAATTATTATTTGTGGAAAAAACAGCCTTAAAAGTTAATTTTGTGATTATTTTTTGTATTATAAAATCAATAAAAATGGCAGTATCTAGTACAACTTTTTTTGAATTTAGATAGAAGAAAATTTGCATGACATTAATACTACAAACAGTTGTGAAACTAAAAAAATTTTAAATATGTCATTACGACCAGAACACTAAAATTATTTATGTGGATATAGTTTACAGTAACTCTTTGAGTAGGTACTACTCAGCATACCACAGAAAATTTATAAATAATATTATATTATATTTTTCCAGACAATTAACATTATGTTTATATTCATAGGCACTTGTGAAATTACTTCAATTAATCAGGCAAGACATGGAAAGGGAAAGAAAGTCCAAAATAGGTTTAGAAAATTTATCTAAGGCCATCCAGCAAACGCCCAGCTTTGGATCCGAAGATTCCCAACAGAGCGTCATAGAAAAATTATATCATGTAAGTCATAACAGAAAAATTATTTGTTATTTTACAATTTATTTTAGGAATATTTTGAAAATTATTCCTATCGAATAATGACATATTATCTACATTAGAGATAATTATAAATGTGTTTTAGATTCTTAAAGTGTGTATTAGATAATGAAGTATATATATATATATATATATATATATATATATATATATATTTATATATATATATATGTATATATATACATAAATATATATATATATATATATATATATATATATATATATATATATATATATATATATGTATATATATATATATATAATATATATATATATATATATATATATATATATATATATATATATATATATATATATATATATATTAGGTATGCCACTTGGATATTGTGTATTGTGTATATGGTTTGACTCAGCAAAACTAAAGAATAGTATTCAACAAATAAAGATATTGTATATAAACCTCTTGGTTTGTATGAAATTCTCATGATCTGAATATGCTAATATGAATTAATATTGCTAAGCCTGCCACTAATAAAGAGAAGCGGATAAAAAGAAAACAGATACATAGTATAAAGAAATGGAAATAACATGATATTAACATTATTATAGATGATTTTCACAAGGAATTTCTGGTATAAACTGATTGAGTTTCATCAAGATCGTTCAATGATTCTTGCAAATGCATGGTTCAAACATCACCCAAGATATTACATAGGTACTTAACCTTCTCCAGAAAGTACAGCAGACCAGATTTTTCGCAATCAATTTGATTGATATGACTAATATTCGGTTCGATTCTGAAAGTATATTCAAAAATAATTTAAAAATTGCCAAAACCTGCCCTAGTGCCGATATTGTAACAAATAATGTACTTCTTTTAACATTTATGTCCGATCAAAAGCAATACGAAATATAATAATATATAATATAGAAATATATAATAATAACAGTAAAACAGAAATTTAATGAAGATTTAGATAAATAAGTATAAAGTGTACTAATGGCACACACGATCTTTTAAAAAGCACATGGAACGAATTTTAAAAATGCAGTGGTCAAAGCTACTAATAATAATCATAATAAAAAAATACTGACCATTTACTAAAAAGCTTACTAAACTTACCATAAAAATAAAATAATTTTATTTTATAATATTATTTCATTTTATTAAAATATTTGAATACACAATTACTCAATGCATAAGTCCACAATTAACATTAAAAATAATATATAAGCCTATATTTCAAGAAGTTATTGCTTTCCTCAAAGTTATGTATCGATTTAGATTCTTTTTAACATAATTAACGACTACAGAAAAAAATATCGTAACACGATCCAAAAGTGATTTTACGGGATTAGCAGGATTCCAGGTCTCGCCTTCGTCTCGTTCTGAAAACTTCCTGCTCCTTCGATACCCTTAACTTGAAGGAAAATATCGGGAATTTGAAATCTTTATTTTTCGAAATAACGGAAATATATCTTAAATACGACACACCGTACCTATATTAGTCTTTATTTTTATATAGTTTTAAGACATGGACACTGAACAGTCAGTATTTCATGGTAATAATGAACAATTTGGATACACGATAAATAAATTTAGAGGCATTCGAGATTTGGATATATACTTACTATAATAATATAATATACTATTATAGAATGTTGAAAATATCATAGCTCGATCTCATGAACAATGAAGAGGTACTTATAAGAGTGGGTACCAGAAAGAGTACTAGTAGAGGGGTACTATTTGTGTATAATCAAGAATTGCGATATCATGACCTTATAATAAAAAATAACAAATATGAGGTATTACAACTAATACTAAAAAGAAAAAAGAAAACAAACGTGGAATAGTGTCTAGAAAAATTATGTGGCATATTAGATAATTTATTGCTTTTTAAAATATGGGTTGATAGTAATCGATTTGCCAGAGTAATTCCGAAAATTCAATATAAGACGTCCCTTCAAGAAGAGGAAGAAAATTATTTCCAATAGCTATCTTACACGTTTCTTGCATCATATCCAGTTTTTTATTGCATCCGAAACCAAATTTTAATTGTGGTATATTTTTATTTTAGATGAAATCAATGTTAACATATCTAGAGGCAGCAAAGCACAAGGTCCAGAATGCCCTATCTGAATTGGACAGTCGACCCAGAGCATCCCATCCACTTGCTTCACATATCACTATAACTAGAGATAAATCAGGGCTACAGCAAAGCGTACTAAAAGTAAGTGGGTACTAGTATTCTTAAGGTGAAAACTTTGTACAGTTTATGTGTAAATTTAAAAGAAGAAGGTTGCGTTCTAGAGATCTTGATAGCTAGTCATTTCTTACTCTACTTCATACTTTTTCTTCTTACTTGCCTGTCCCACCTTCGGATTGTGTTGTTATTATAAGTCTAATTACTATTTAAATGGGAATAAGCCACAATTAAAGATTAAAGTACGTTTATTGACGTTTCAATTTCCACTTTGGAAATCGTTCTCAAAATACAAACATTAGTAAATTAAACAAATTTTGTTTTTTTTTGTTACTTAGTGAAAAATTCTTCTAATAATTTAATTTTATCTGACTCATCTATATTGACAATTCAGACATACATTATACATTTTAAAGTAGACAACTTTAAAATGATATTGCCAATATCGTTGAGTTGCGTTCCTGGGATGACTTTACTTATAAGATAGTTCATTTGATTACATGAAATCAACTTTAACTTGAGAATATCCGTCAGAAAAGATCATAACATGTAATTCGTCTTTAAAAAGACAAATACATGCCATGATGACAGTAAAATTCTCCTGTTAGTGATTATATAGTAAATTATGAGGGAAAAACCAGGAAAAAAACCTCATAATACTATCCCGATATGGTAAGTATTTGATCGTGCATTTAGTTTACCTTCAATAAATTTTCTGACGGATATTCTCAAGTTAAAGTTGATTTCATGTAATCGAATGAACTATCTTATAAGTAAAGTCGTCCCAGGAACGCAACTCAACAATATTGGCAATATCATTTTAAAGTCGTCTACTTTAAAATGTATAATGTATGTCTGAATTGTCAATATAGATGAGTCAGATAAAATTAAATTATTAGAAGAATTTTTCACTAAGTAACAAAAAAACAAAATTTGTGTAATTTACTAATGTTTGTATTTTGAGAACGATTTCCGAAGTGGAAATTGAAACGTCAATAAACGTACTTTAACCTTTAATTGTGGCTTATTCCCATTTAAATAGTAATTACTTTAAAATGCCACAAGAAAATAGCTTCAGAACAACATTATAAGTCTAGGTTAGAATTCCCTCTTTTTCTTGCCTTCAGATACTGTTTCGATAGTTTGGTGATTAATTTCGCTCTATTTTTACTGGGGGGCGGAATATTGAGTGGAGGATCGAGCCGGATTTACCAACCAAGGTAACCGGATGCCGTCATCTCTTTTATTCAGAAAATTTGGTCTTTTTTCAATTTCTATGACTTCTCGGATAATTCTTAGTTTATACAAGCGGATGGGGGTTGTGGTCCTGGAGTTTTCAAAATCAATTTTTTAACCTGTATGAAGATGGTGTTGACCTAGAGCTGAAATTGAATCGGAATTGCGAACAGAAATGGAATGTTTATAAAACTGATTTTGGATTCAATTGTATCATCGCAAACGATTGGTATGTCTGGGTTTTCGATTAACAGAGGGATGAAAACCTTGGGATTGGTTTTTCTTTATGATAACGTCGAGAAAAGGTAGGAATGAATCAGTTTCCACCTCCATCGTGAACTGGATACTAGGATGTATACCATTCAGATGGGGTTAAAAAGACACCAAAGTATTCCAAAGATAGTTCTTGGGTCGTGAAGTCTTCCATAAAAATATTGGCAATTATTGGAGATAGTGGGGAGCCCATTGGGGCTTCATTTATTTGTCCGTTTAATTGATTTTGGAAGATGAAATAAGTGTTGGACGTACAATGTTTAATAAGAGATAAGTGGTCTTGCTGGTTACTGTATTTAGTTTTCAGAATGTTTAGAGTTTCGTCTATAGGAATTTTTGTAAAGAATGAAACGATATCAAAACTTACTAGAATGTCTGATGGTGAGATAGGGTATTGTTTAAGAAGTTAAATAAAATGGAAAGAATTTTTGATGAAGAATGAAGCATGCAAGAGGTTGTAGAGTTTTGGCAAAGTACTTAGCCAATGGTTGTGTACGGCAGTTGTATGCACTGACAATGGGACGTAGAGAAATATCCAGTTTAAGAACTTTGGGTAGGCCATAATAATATAGTCGAGGTGTTCTGGAAGACTTTTCACGAGGAATTAGAGATTTCTTTATGTCAACAGGAAGAGAGGTTTTACTGATAATGGCTGTTGGTGTTTTCTCGAGATATGTTGTTGGATTATTAGGAATTGGTCTGTTGTCTCAAGTATTAAAAAATTTGAGTTTATTATTGTAAGAAGAAGTGTTTAGGATGACGGCGGCAGTTCCTTTATCGGCAGGAACAATGACTAGATTTGGATTTAACTGTAGTTATTTCAGGGCTTTTTTCTCGGATTGGCTAATGTTTGGAAACGAAGGTTTTGAGTTTCTAAGAACTCTAGCAATGTACTGTCTAGTTATTTCAGCATCTTTGGAAGGTAAACTGGAGATAGCTTCTTCAGTTTGACAAATGATTGTCTCAAATTGAATGTAACTTGGGACAACAGAGTAAGTCAAACCTTTTGCTAAAGCTTAAGTGGCGTTTTCACTTCAGTCAGTGTTCCAGTCTTAGATTCGAAAGTGTTTAGGGCTGTCTGTGTGTTGATATGGTCAAAACTATCTCATAATATAGGATTTACGTTGTAAGGGACACCTCTGATGTCACTGACAAAATCGACAAAGTTCTAAAATCAAGAGGAATAAAGGCAATATTTATCTCTCAACAAAAACTTTCTTCTCTTTTCCGATCAATCAAAGACATCATTCGAAATGAACAAAACACGGAGTCTGTGAAATTCCTTAAGCAGACTGTCCCCCATCCTATATAGACCAAACAAATCGTAGAATCCAAAATAGGATTTATGAACATTTCATTTTTGTTTGCAATTCCGATTCAATTTCAGCTCTAGGTCAACACCATCTTCATACAGGTCACAAAATTGATTTTGAAAATTCCAGAACAATAGCCTTTATCCGCTTATATAAACCAAGAATTATCCGAGAAGCCATAGAAATTAAAAAAAGGTCAAATTGTCTCAATAAAAGAGATGACGGCATACAGTTACCTTCGACATGGAGACCTCTCGTAAAGAAAATATATTTTCTCATAAAGAAAATAATCGGCCGCTCTACCCGCAAGTAAAAATCCTACTGTCAGAAATGTTCGCGCCAACTCCGCGCCCATCCTCTCGCTAACTTTCACGCCAACTTCAACCAGAACCACGTCACCATCGATGGTATAAATGTTCCCACTGGCAGTAATGCATTGGTTAGTGATCAGTGTAGTAAATACTGGGGGCTTGGGAGACTAAGGCCTCGGAAGCCCTGTAGAAGACGTCCAAGAGGATTTGGAAAGCTCGGCGTAATGATAATCGACGCGTTTCAACCCGGAAGACTGTTGAGTTTAATTATTGTAATAGTATTAATCTTATCTTATAAATATATATATATATATATATATATATATATATATATATATATATATATATATATATATATATATATATATTGATTTATAGTATCAGCAATCGGTCAGGAAATAAAACTCTATTTGTTCAGTCTCAATATTTAGTCACGATTTTGTGACTTCTTCAGGAGAAAACTGTAAATTTATTAGAATAATTAATGATTATATGTAAACAAAATGAATATTTTAATACTTACAACTATAAGAATGAAAATTTAAATTTTTTTGACATATCTAAATAAATGACATATTTGTTTGATTTTATTAAGGAGTTATGGTAACCGCAATATGTTATAGAGTGAATTCCCGTTGTACAATTTTCAGCGAGTAGGTTAAAATAAACAATTATTACTATGACAGTATTATTCATTTTATAAAGTGGAAAGATGGAATTAATAGAATTGAGAAAGAATCAGGAACACGATAAATTGATCTATAAAATGTAATTGATGGTATGTAGTCAGTTACTGCAATACTGATATTTAGGAATGTAATAAAATTATAGGTACAGTTACTAGAGAATTACTAAGTTTGTGTTTAAAGGTTAAGATCTATCATATTATATATTGTTTAGTATGTTGCAGTAGATATTACTTAAATGATTGGTGTCTGTTTTATAATTGATAGATTCAGGAGTTTTATTAATGTGTACCATTTCAAGGAAAAGCCGATTTCTATAATTATCAACTTGTTCCAAGATTTTTACATTATTAAAGTCAAAGTTATGTCCTGTCTTCAAGTGGTGGTCCACTAAGGCACAAGAGTTTTTTTTGTATGTTACAGTCACTTTTGTGTTGAGTGACACGTTTTTTAAGCCACTGTTGACTTTGACCAATATAACAACTTTGACATTGACTGCAATTTATTCTATAAATTATATTACTCATTAATGAATTTGGAGTTTTAACTTTTATTTTTGAGAATAACCTTGAATTTAGAAGTGGATTGTATTTAATTAATTTAATGTTCGGAAATGTTTTGAAAAGTGGGACAATTTGGTCTGTTAAATTTTTTTTATGAAAGGTATTTTTTATATGAAACTGGTTGTGGATTATTTATTAAAGCTCTATTGTAAAAGTTAGTGTTATAAATAAGTTTTTTTAATATATGTTTTGGGTAGCCATTGTTTAAAAACATTTCAAAAAGTTTCTTTAAATTGACATCTAGGAAACTCCGATCACAGATTGTCGTTACACGATTTTTCATAGATACAATTGTGTTAAATTTTTGACTTCTAGGATGATTAGAATAATAATTTATAAATCTGCCGGATGCAGTATCTTTTTGATACCAATCTAATATGATTTTGTTATCATTAGTTCTTATGACTTTGGTATCTAGAAAAGGTATACTATTTTCATTTTCATATTCGACAGTGAATTGAATATTTTGATGGAGTGAATTAAAGATCGTTTGTACTGTCTGAATATGGTTGAATGGTACACTGCATATTATATCATCAACAAATTTATAAATAAATGCTAGTGAAAACGGCAATTTTGAGATTCCAAGGTCTAATAAATGGTCTAGGATAATTGTTGCTAAAATAGGACTAATAGGACTGCCCATTGGTGTTCCAAATATTTGTTTATAGAATTTATCACAAAAACAAAAATATGTGCTGTCAAATAAGAATGTTAATAATGACAGGAAATCTTTCTTAGATAATGACGTGAATTGTTCTATTTTAGACCATTTTTCTTGTATGATTTCAATGATTAACTTTATTGGGATGTTAGTAAACAATGACACTACGTCTAATGATATCAAAACATAGTTATCTGGTAGCTGAATTCCATTTACAGCATTGACAAAAGAAAATGTATCTTTTGTATTGAAACAGTACGGTCGAAAAAATAATTTGAAATATATATATATATATATATATATATATATATATATATATATATATATATATATATATATACATACCGATTACGTCATCCCATGTCCGTTTTAGTCTTTCCCCTTTTTTGTTTTTAAAGATTTTTGCTTCCCCCATTCTTCTCACTGATTCGGTGTCTTTCATCCGGTGATTATATATATTTTATTAATAGATTATGTTCATGATTTTATTATTTGTCCCATTGTACTATTTGGTCGGATTCTTCTATAACTACAAATAGGATACAGTTTTCTTATTTAAGTATAAAATTTCTTTCGGTTATTAACTTTTTCAATAGTTAAATGGAGAGTATTGTCAGACAATATCAAGTCAAATATCAAATATCATAATCAAATAATTACTATTTGTGAGTAAATCGTTTTACAAGAGGCAGATTGATGACGCGTCAATATATGGAAGAAGACAAAGGCAAACTGTACAAAAAGTTATGTGCTGGGTTAATAATAGTCTGGAAAATATTAGTGGTATAACTGATGCGAAATCGAGTCGTAAGGATCATATGAATAAAGTTATCCAGAATCGTCTGTAAAGAAAAATTTAATTGTATGTAATTAATATCATATTATTATTTTTATATTATTTTTAAACAATACAATATTACTAGCATTCAAAGAATAGATAGAAGATACTCCAAAACAAATAAAAAAAAAGAAACTTAAAACTGAACTATGACACAGAAGCAACTTGCCAGTACAAAAACGCATAAGAAAATCATTATAGTGTAATGTCGAGTTTAATTTAATGAGTTTAGCTTCCGTTACCATATCATCCGAACTTGATGGTGAACTTACAAATACTATCAATCTCTGGTTACTAAACTAAGCAAACAAAGAATTTTCTTATACATATATCATTTAGTTTTTAAAAAGTTACCTATTAATTTTTTTACGAAGTTTTGTATTTTTTAGGTTCCTCAATGGTTACGAGACGAATGGTGTGAAACAGAGAAGAGTCCTGTTAGCCAGAAATCGACACGGTCGAACCAATCAGATAACTCTGATCCCCACAATAATGACGTAGATGATTCGGATTGGTTAGTCAGAGGATCTGCAGATGGCAATTCGAATCAGCCAGATTCTGACTTTGGTAAGTTAAGGTTTATTGGATGTTAAGTTGAAAATATCAAAAAACAAAAACCTCTCTCTATTTGAGTTGTTCAGATCATCAAAATTATATAGACATAATAAGTTCATAAGAGAAACATAATTAAACTATTGTAATTGGAAATACCGAAATGCCGTCAACAAAGTCACTACATTTCCAAGAGCAGATATTGGATCGGATCACCAACTTCTTGTGGTGGATAGTAAACTAAGGTTAAAACGAATCCAACGACAAATACCAAAAACCAATATAATTAATTTTGACGATATAAGCATAAAATATAACATTAAAAAATAATTCAAGAATAGAATAAAGAATATCGCAGAAAAACTAGAATATCCAGAGGAACTATCGAACTATGGAATGAAATTAAAAACCAAGTTAACAAAATTTCCACAAACAATGAATACAGAAGTAACTTAATCAAGAAAAATCAATGGATGACAGAAGGCATGTTGAAATTGATGGAACAGCATCGATTTATAAAATCGAAGAAAATAGAATATAGACATCTACAGAGAAGAATTAAAAGTGAGATAAAATTAGCCAAAGAAAAATGGATGAGAGAAAGGTGCGAGGAAATTGAGGATGTGATATCTAGGCACGAGTTTTTTAATGTGCACAAAACAGTAAAAGAAATAAGCAACATATTTAAAAAACGAGTTCCCTCTGTACTAGTTGAAAATAACAACAAAATTATTATAAACAAGAACGAAATAAGATTGTTGTTTGATAATATCAGAGTTGTTTGAAGATGACAGAAATAATATTACCGAATCCCACCAAAATTATACTGACGTCCCAGAAATTATAAAATCAGAGGTAGAACACGCTTTAAGAAATGCTAAAATTAGGAAAGTAATAAAATAAATATAGATAAAGATAGATATAATAAATATAGATAAAAATAATATAAAATAGATAAAGATAACATAAAAATACTAGTAAAACTTTTTAATGCAATATATAACACTGGAGTGATTACAGCAGACTGGCTCAAGTCCATCTTTGTTGCAACACCTAAAAAACACAATGCTAGAAAATGCTCAGAATATCGATTAATTAGCCTAAAGAGCCACACCCTTAAGATTTTTCTGAGAATACTCCACAACAGATTTACACTCAAATGCGAAGAAGATCTCAAAGATACCCAATTTGGTTTTAGAATGTTATGGGAACTAGGGAGGCACTTTTTACAATATCCTATCACAAAAATGCGGTGATCAAAGAAAAGATGTATTTCCATGCTTCGTTGACTTCGAAAAGGCATTCGAAAATAAACAGCATGTAAAATTAATGCAGATGCTAAAAAATATAGGAATAAATGACAAAGATATTCATGTCATTAAAAATCTGCACTGTTATTAAACTGATATCGTCAAAATTGAAGACAATTACACCGACGAAATCTCCATACTACAAGGAGTCAGACAAGGTTGCATTTTGTTCTCAACATTGTTCAATGTTTACTCGGACCAGCTATTTAAAAAGGCACTTGACAGACAGGCATATGAAATTAAAATTAACAGGGAACTACTTAATGTAATTAGATAAGCAGATATATAGTAATTCTATCAGAAAATATTGAAGGTCTTCAAATTCGGCTTGATCGTATTCACGAAGTTGGAGAGGAAATGGGCATTAAAATAAACTCAAACAAAACCATTCCTTCATAGTTCATATTCAATTAAATGGAGTCCAAGTTAAAAAAATTCACAAAATTACATATTTGGGAACTGTCATAACGAACCAATTAGATCCAGACATAGAAATAAAACGAAGAATAGCAATGACTTAAACTACTTTTAGGACAATGAAAACATTTCTTTGCAATAATCATCGGAATTTAGAACTACGAAAAAGAATGGTTAAGTGATATATTTGGTCTGTACTTTTGTATGTAGAAGTGTGGACACTAAAAGTATCAAGTATGAACAGAATCAAATCATTGCAAATGTGAATTCTAAGTACTGAAAAGTACTAAGGAGGGTCAATAAAGATAGAGAATTGCTAAAGACTGTTACATACCGGAAAATGTCTTGACTGGGTCATATAGTGAGAGGAGATCGATATAGACTAACAATTAATCTGGTTAAACCTAAATATATCTGTCTAAAAAGTTGATACAACGGATATACACTAAACACCTCTAATTTACTTATGTGAACACATCATAGTGAACATAGCACATAGGGCTGCTCGAACAATCATAAGAGCATTCAAGTCAGTCATTTGGTAAAGACATAAGAAATAAAACAAAGTTGTAATTTATGCTGCAATTGTGAAACAAGAAACAAACTACTGGCAACAGAAATGGACTTTCTCAGAAAATTATCAGAAGATAGAACATATTAAAAACGAAGCTCTCAGAAAAACGACTTAAAGAGAAAACACTGTTATTAATCATATAGGTCATAAATAAGTCATTTGGTACAGACGTAATCAGCAAAGTTCAAGACGGAGTATTATATCGTATAATAAACTGAAAGGAGAAGGAAAAGTTGAGGTCCAAAAGAGATCTGGTAAGGGACAGTCTCTGAATAAAAGAGATCTGAGAAAGGGCGATTGAATAGAAGAAAATTACAAAAACTGGGAACCGAGAATGTTAAATTCGCTAAAAACCCTGACTGTATATATAGGAAAAAACTAACTAACTTTTTTTCTTCTATAGACGAATTTTCGTCACAATGCAGCAGTACTGGTGACAACTTGTGCACCGCAGATGATCCACCTGTTAATCCCATAGCCACCTGCAGAGCCATTTACGCTTACACCCCCAATATGAACGATGAGTTGCTGATAAAAGCTGGAGATATTATCACAGTGTACCGTCAGCAAGATGACGGTTGGTGGTTAGGAGAATGCAATGGAAGCGTTGGAATCTTTCCGGCTACCTACGTTGAATTATTTCAAGACTGATATATGGTTTTCTTCTTAAACCCCAAGTTTATCGGGAACCTTTGACGTTTATTGTGTGATCGTAATTTACGTACCTATATTAAAATTTATTAAAAAATATTACTTAAGACTATGCGTTGTCAACTGTGTAATAAATGATCTATTAGACAAAATCCAAGGATTTTTTTAACATTTCTCGCCCGTAAATATCGTTTTCATCCGAGTTGGTGGCTACAACGACAACCATTGCATGCTGGTGCTTATGAAACTACTTTTCTATGACCTTTTTTGAGGTTTCCGATTTAGTTATTCTTTTTTTTTTCGCAAGCTGTTTTCTAAAAGAATATTGGCAAATAACATTTCTATTTTCATTTTTATAACTATTTGGAACAATGACCAAATCACAATCCTCATATTTCTTTTAAATAAATCAGCGAATGAACTTCTTTCCTTTCTGGCTCTCAAAATTTATCCTTTGCTATAGATTTCGTAATACCTTACTTCTTGTATATACTGTATAATATCTGTACAATAATATTAACACGGATACTCTTACAAAATATGTATGTTAATTATGTCCCTACTAAAAAATATTTTGGTAAAGTTTAATACATTTTGATGAGATTTTAATATAATTGTAATGATAAGTAATTCATATACTCATCACCTTGATATTTTGTAATAATGATTATTTTTAAATGTCCGTCGATCATTGTATTCTATATTGTTTGTTAATTTGTAAAAATTAATAAATACATTAATCTTGAAGTGTTTTTCTATTATCCTTTATGACCAATTTAGGAGGAACTATATAGGAAAATTTTTAGGAAGGTAAAAAGTTTTCCTTCTTAGGAAAATTTAGGTGGCAGAACCCATAACTGTACCTTAAGGTATGCCTCGCTCCACTAACTACATTTCAGCATTCTGCGAGTCTCGAGTTTCTATTTTATTTTAATATTTCTTTCGTTTGTTAGAAATAACTAAGTGAGTCAAGACAATTAATCGTATTCTTTACTATTTCATTCTATTTCTAAAAAAATTAATTCATAAAATTAAAAAATACCTTTTACCATGAAAAAGCTCTCGCCCTTTTTAAATTAAGAATTAAATGTGACATTTTGGGAGCTGCGAAACAGACAGCTATCAACGTGCTCTTTGGAAAATAAATTAATTAAGTACGTTATTGACTCGAGCAGAGAATCAGCGCAATTTTTAATTTGTAAAGTTATTTTATAGAGACCGTAATAGTTTTATTAACATTGAAGACGTGATGTAAAACAACATGTAATTAGTATGATCCAGGAAAAAATATTTTAATAATTTTTAATAACGCAACAAAGGTAAATGTCAAGGTTTAGAGATCAATTTAAGTGATTTGACAAATAAAAGATTATTTATTATATTTAATTAACGTGTTTATAAGTTTTTGCTTTAGATTTTAGCTTCCTCAGATTTATTTGACCGCAGACAGATTTTTTTCTGGAATCTGTCTGTTATGAACCGGTCGTACTGCAGCCAATTGGCTTATTGTACATCTTTCATTTTTTTATGATACCTATTCCAGAATTCTAAAACCCTGTACTAGTTTATACAGGTCTACAGGGTACCATATATATTTGGAGTCACTTCGTTGTCTCCAAAAAGTGTTTGTCGCCTGCAATCCAATGTCTCGCAGTCATGCAAGATATGGTTGACTGTTTCAGTTTTTCTACTACAGAGTCTGCAGTTCGAGTCTCTATAAAACAGTCCCATTGTATGCAGCTGTCCCTAACTGGCGCATGTCCACTAAGGAAACCTGTTGAGTCTGAGCTGATTCCTGTTTGTTTTCCGCAGTACTTCAGCCCTATTAGCAGATGTCCGTTCCATATACATCTGTTATGACAACCAGTTATAGATAGTTTTATTATTATCAAATTTATTTTCATTTTTAAGAATTTATTTCAATTGCAGTATAAATAATAATACAATGCTCTATATGGTTTAACTCATTTTTTTGTTTTATTTTTATTCTAAACTCACACTCTTTCTTTTTGTTATAACATTTGTCCTTTCGTTATCTTCCTGGCCGTTTTGGTTTAGTTACAGTTTACAGTTACAGTTTTTTGGTTTATTTTCCAGTAGCAGCAACTTATATTGCTGTTTTACGATAGCACTAGTCTCTGTTGTCCCTTTCCCCCGTTGGAATTTATGTAGGTATGTGTTCTAATTGAGGATTAAAATCTTTTCATTTTTTCTTACCAAAGATAACTTGAGTGGTAGACACACACTACGTTCAGCAGTTCTCTTTCAACTATAAATTATACTGACGTAGGATCACTCGTTCTTAGAAGTGTCTCTTGCTCTTGTATTTATATATTATCACCATTTCTTACCACCACTTGTATCGATTACTTAATTCTTTTGATAGTGTCGATAGTGTTAAGAAATCACTTAAAAAAACTTACTTAAATTTTGAAATGCATTGAGAAAGTAGCAAGTAGAAATTGTAGCAAAAAACTGGGGTGTGTAGGAGGAGAGATGTATAAGAAGAGTGGTCTATATATATATATATATATATATATATATATATATATATATATATATATATATATATATATATATATATATATATATATATATATATATATATATATATATATATATATATATATATATATATATATATGGGATAAAATTGATAGAAGTAAAATAGATAACAATTAAGTAAACAATTTAATGAAAAAAATATTGAACGGAATGTGGCTAGGCTAGCAATGTAGGCAAGAGAATGACCACTAGAAACTCAAGGATGGATACGGCCAATTTGCATGCCTTTTAAAGACAGTAAATCAGAAAAATATATATGATGGATAGAAAAGAAGATATGAAAAATGAATAGATATAATGAAAATTAACGAAGAAAAGAAAATTGAGGGCGCCAGAAGAGGGATACTACTCTAAAAAGAGTAACGGTCACTCTTCCAGGTATCGTATACCGCTAATATTAATTAAAGTTGATGTAATAAACAAAAATGCTGTAAATGTAAAAAGGTAAGGAAATATTAATAAAAAATTATATGCAAAACAAATTCAAGTTTATTAAATATAACTTCTTAGATTTTGACAATCTCTAAGTTACCAAAAAGTATATGAAAATTTCACAATATAATATTTTAACAGAAATGTTGAAAACAACTATAACAAAAAGTTGAAAACTACACAGAATAACTCTGATATAGAGTGTACAACCTACATCTAGGTTAAAAAAAAAACAACTCTAAACAAAAGAATGCTAACGTTGGAAGAACGTATAGCCAAGTAAGTATATTATACTAACCTACAATATGACCAACAATATTGTTAAATACCTCTAAATTCAGATATAAACAAAGTAATATATAAATGGGAACAAGCCAAGTTAAACAATTGAAACAGTCTATTATCCTGAAGGGATAATGACCAGAGTTAATAACGCAAGATGAAATATAAAAAAAAATTAGGGGGAGTTATATTAATTAATATATATATATATATATATATATATATATATATATATATATATATATATATATATATATATATATATATATATATATACAGGGTGTCCCAGACTAATTTACCCACGCTATATCTCTTAAACGAATAGAGATTTTCGAATGAGACAAAAAGTGGTCTATTCTACTTGTAATACACTTAAATATGGCGTAGAAAAAATCATCCCCTAAATATTAATCCCTTAGTTACAACCCCTAACTTTAATTTTTTTAATGTCACCCTGTATATTTTTTTTATAGTTTTGGATGTGGTCTTCTATCGTCTATTCAACAGATTTATTAAAAATAAAATCGGTTTGTAAATAATCAAGAAATCAATTTATTTTTTATTTTTGTTAATGAAGTGTCCCAGATTAATTTATCCAGGCTATATTTATTAACAAAATAGAGATTTTTTTAAAGGGACAAAAACTGATCTATTCCATTTGTAATACACTTTAATATGGCGAAGAAAACATCATCCCCTAAATATTCATCTCTTAGTTACAACCCCTAACTTAAATTTTTTAATGGCACCCTGTACATTTTTTATAGTTTTGGATGTGGTCTTCTATCGTCTACTCAATCGATTTTTGTAAAAATAAAATGGGTTTGTTAAGTATCGAGAAAATATTAGTTTATTTTTTATTTTTGTTAAAATAATCAAGATAGCCTTAAAAAATAGAATAGAAAAGAAATATTATGCTTTATTATCATTGAAAATTTTACTATTTTAACTACGTAGTATAACTTCTTACGTGCGTACGAAGTACACAGTCTTTTTATTTAAACGTTATTTTTAATTTTCCAAATTTAACTAACTAATATTATTTACATTAAATGTTCGAATTGTAACCCACCTGCTGCAACACACATTTCGAATCGTTCCAGAAGATTTCTGGTACATGTGGCTCGAATCATTTCTGGAGTAATTTGGCGACATGCTTGTCTTATTTTTTCTTTTAATTCCTCTAAATTTTGCGGTTTTGATTGACAAACAATATCTTTTATCGCTCCCCAAAAGAAAGAGTCAAGAGGTGACAAATCACATGAACGTGCGGCCCACATAATTTCTGGAGAGTTGTTTGCTATCCAGTGGTTATCAAAACGGTTTTGTAGGTGGTCGCTAACGATTCTCGCATTATGTGGAAGAGCTCCGTCTTGTTGCCACCACATTTCTTGACGCTCATGAAGAGGAATATCTTCTAGCAAATCGGGTAGAATGTTTTCTAAAAAGTCTAAATATCGAACACCTGTTAGAGTGCCGTTAAAAAAGTAAGGACCTATAACACGGCCATTAAATAAACCGCACCACATATTTATACCCCAAATATTCTAAAATCTTGTTTCTATCATCCAATATGGGTTCACGGGAGACCAATAATTGGAATTGTGATGGTTGACAACACCATTATTGTGAAATCTAGCCTCATCACTTCACAATATTTTTGATAAAAAAAGTGGATCATCACTGATTTTTAACATCATTTTTGCAATAAACTCAGGATGTCTTTGGTCATCACCAGGCTGTAATCCTTGAACTAGGTGCACTTTAAAAGGATGGTACTTAAAATATTTGAGAATTCTATGAACAGAACTTTTTGGAATGCCACATTCACTGGCGAGTGTTCTAACAGACACCTTGGGATTAAAATTAACATATGCTAGTACATTAATAAGGTTTTGGTTACATCTTACTGTGCGTTCAATTGTACCTCTTTTATTGTCAGGAAAATGTCCCTGTCTAAGTGAGCGTTCCAAATTCTTAAAGGTTTTTTCGCTTGGAATGTTTTGATTTGGAAACCTTTCTTGATATAATTGTCGGGAAATTCTCCTATTTTTTAGGCATTCTCCATAAATCAAAATGATATCAACGTACTCGTCAGGCGAAAATAAATAAGGCATATTGAAATGTTATAGATACACAATTACAACAAATATAATTATTACTGGTCTAATACCAAACGTCAAAAATAATAATTGTTGATTTGACAGATCAAATCATGGCAACCTGAATTAAGGGTAATATCCAAGACGTAAAATAACCGCAAAAGTTTTTCAAATATTGTATTTTGTTAATTTTTGCACACTGGAAGATAACGTATGCTCCTACAAAGACCAAATTTTGAAAAATTAAAAATAATGTTTAAATAAAAAGACTGTGTACTTCGTACGCACGTAAGAAGTTATACTACGTAGTTAAAATAGTAAAATTTTCAATGATAATAAAGCATAATATTTCTTTTCTATTCTTTTTTTTAAGGCTATCTTGATTAATTTAACAAAAATAAAAAATTAACTGATATTTTCTTGATACTTTACAAACCCATTTTATTTTTAAAAAATCGATTGAATAGACGATAGAAGACCACATCCAAAACTATAAAAAATGTACAGGATGCCATTAAAAAATTTAAGTTAGGGGTTGTAACTAAGAGATGAATATTTAGGGGATGATGTTTTCTTCGCCATATTAAAGTGTATTACAAATGGAATAGACCAGTTTTTGTTCCTTTAAAAATTCTCTATTTTGTTAATAAATATAGCCTGGATAAATTAGTCTGGGACACTTAATTAACAAAATTAAAAAAAATTGATTTCTTGATTATTTACAAACCGATTTTATTTTTAATAAATCTGTTGAATAGACGATAGAAGACCACAACCAAAACTATAAAAAAATATACAGGGTACTATTAAAAAAATTAAAGTTAGGGGTTGTAACTAAGGGATGAATATTTAGGGGATGTTTTTTTCTACGCCATATTAAAGTGTATTACAAGTAGAATAGATCACTTTTTGTCTCATTCGAAAATCTCTATTCGTTTAAGAGATATAGCGTGGGTAATTTAGTCTGGGACACCCTGTATATATATATATATATATATATATGTTATAAAATAAACCTATAACTGGTGAAACAAGATATATATATATATATATATATATATATATATATATATATATATATATATATATATATATATATAGTTCTGAAGCAAAAACCAACTGTCCTCCTAGGTGAAACAGTTGTCTGGAAGAATACTCCCGAATGGCTTCGGTGTCCCAGCGAAGTCCTCCTTGAGGTCCGAAATTAGCACGGAGCTGGTGCTAATTGGCTCAGTTCCGATGGTTACTGTCCTGCCCTACCTCTAGGTGCAGGCTGGAGAAAAAATGAGGGAGGAGTAGAGAATACCCCCTGGCTTATCCCAATGACCCTGATTCTTATAGAGTTGAAGTGGTACTCTCCCTCGGATGTTCTGAGGGAAGTTTATAATTCCATGGGAGGTGGCTGAAAACAATTCCCCGTTACTTCTAGTCTCAACATTGATAAAAAGAAATAAAAAAAGAAGTGAGGAAAGTTTCTTTCAGCATAAAAAACCGGAGCAAAAAGATAATTATAGTAGATAAAAAAAAACACAGCCAATCGGATGTAGCGTGACCTTGCTTCACATAGAGTACAAATATAATGGCCTTGAACAAAATACTATATTAAAATATGAAATAATGAATCTGTATAATAGGATATGGATAAAATACTCTAATGTTCGTTAAAATATCTGTGGAAATTGTAATAGATGTTAGAGATTTACGGAAAATTCAGAATTTTAATCAGATTCATGCCAGAATGATTGTAAGCGGCCATACTATGCTTGAATTCGTGAACCAAGGTCATTCTGAATACCTTAAGGATGTGGGATGTGGGAACAAAAAGTTAGTTTTTATAATATAAAAAAATAGTTACCAGATAGCTACTCAATTCCGTGCTAGAAATTTCACTTCAGCCTCCCGAGTTTCCGAAAACACCGTCAATTAAATGGTTACGGTTATACTTAATACATTTAACTTCTTGAAGTGAAGGAAATTCTATGCATTAATTGGATTTTCTTTCGCTAACTACCACCTTTGTACCACTTCAAACTCTCGATCAAAAGTGAATTTTAATTCACAGTTTGTTAACCAAGAGCCAGTTTCCACTCCCCCCTAATCTCCTGTCATCTCTCTGGTTCGCAATGGTTCCAAATTTAGATCAGAGTGACAACTTAAATTATTAAAAATACACACCTAATGAGCAAATGAACACTTAAAGTTAGGCAACCCATACTACATCTCTGAAATTACTTTAATATAAAGAGTAGGAAAAGTAACGATTGTTACATTCCCCTACTAGTCGGGAAAAAAAATTTTAATCAAAATTTTTTTTTTGTTCCTAAAATTAAAAGTATCAATAACTAAATGTACTGGCCTAACATTCCACGTATATCCGCAAGTTTACACAAAAAAAAATAACCACGAACTAAAGATCACGGGAAAAAAAGAATGGTCATGGCGCCAGACACCACAAACTCAGATGACTCAAAGTCAAATCAAAATCTCAATCGACAATATGCTTAAAAGCCAAATTTTAACTAAATATACCAACTAAATTCTTGCTGACAAATAAATGTCGAATTGGGCACTAAATCCAAAATTGAACTATCCATGGACATCAGATCTATAAGACTAAGTATATCGAAGGACGAACAACCAGGCAAATATATGAGCCAATTCAAACAATATCTCACCCGGAGATATACTAAACTAAGATCAAAGAAATCATAAACTAAATAGGTTAAGAATTGAACACTTAATCCAAAATTGAACTAACAATGGACACCAGATTCATAGTAATATATCCAGAGAAGAACAATCAGGAAGATTTATGGAGCAATTCTAACAAAACCAAATAACACAAATAGTAATCTAAATCGTAAACATACCAAAGTATATCAAAGACGTAATAACCAAAATAAATGTGAAATAGGATGCTTAATCCAAAGTCAGACTATCAATGGACACCAGATTCATAAAAGCATATCCAAAGAAGAACGACCAGGAAGATTTATGGACCCATTTACACCAATACTAAATCTCAAAACTAAATGAGGTCTACGTACACCCACATCTGGTGATACGAACCTACATAACCAAATAAACCAAATAAGTGAGGAATCAGACACTGAATCCAAAATCGGACTATCGATGGACACTAGATTTATAAATAGAGAATATCCAAAGACGAACGATCAGGAAAGGACCAATTCTCACTAATACTAATAACTAAATTAGCTCTTACCCTCATCCGGTAATATGAGCCAATACCAACTAAGTAATTACAATAAAGCAAAATTTCCTAAAGTGTGAAGCAGCATTGTCACACTTATTCAGACTAAGTAATATAATATGTAACTGAACTAAACCAAAGATAAAGATAAATACCTAAAGTCTAAAGTCTAAAATGGACTAAAGGAATTCAGAGGCTAAATAAATTTTGAGTGTGCTGGTATTCGCTAACTATAGCATGTGGCTACAACAGATGTATGAGAATAACCAGACACCTATAAAATCCCAATAGAAATCCTAAGAAAATATAAGTGGTGGACTTTTCCTATAATACCATTACTAACGATAGAAAAAAAATATGTCGACAACAAGCAACCAATTTTGAACAAAACTGTAGATTTATAACAAGTTCTCGCAGCATGGAATTATCCGGGAATAGTCCTAAATCTAAACAGCAATTTATGCCTAAGGAAAGAAGTGGGATTACACTAAGAGAACAACTCATTTGTCTAAACTCTTAAATAATGAAAATGACTAACTTGACATGTGTAGGGATAGTTAAAGAAAAAAAACATAACCTGAAGTAAGATAACTAATATGAACTAATTAAACTTCCCTATCAAGTTGTGAAAAGGTAACTGGA
Organism: Diabrotica undecimpunctata; assembly: GCF_040954645.1. NCBI lineage: Eukaryota > Metazoa > Arthropoda > Insecta > Coleoptera > Chrysomelidae > Diabrotica > Diabrotica undecimpunctata. The sequence goes on along the minus strand of NC_092810.1, from coordinate 85,330,182 downwards.
ATATTTGGACAATCACACAAGAATGGTTAGGACATGTCGCGAGCATTTCCTGACCAGAAATATTATGAGCCATAAACATCTGCCTACTCTGCAATAAACACATATAGTACGAACCTAATTGAGCAGCAGTGATCAGTTGCTGAACAACAATCTCGAACCCACGTATTCACTAAAGCTGAGTATTGACAGATTCATTGACAGAAAATTCAGAAGAATAAATAAGAAGAAATAAGAAGGACACCGGTCATCCTTACCTACTTCAAAATTCCAAACTAATTCCAGAACCATCCTGTATATGGAATCAGGACATAAATTATTGTAGAGTATTTAAGATTTTCGTGACAAGTGAGAATAAAGCAGACCAAAGATAAAAAAAAATCACAACATCTTCCCAAATTGGCAAATATTGAACAAATATATCAAAACAAATATGTACTAAGGAATCAAATATATAACACACAATATATGATCCAGTAGTGTAACAACATAGTTCCATAGTTCCTTATCAGTAATAGGATTAACTATAAGTATAAATCTAAATATGTAAATATATACTAAACAACCCTCGTATCATAAGAGGTTAAAAATAGTAATTCTCCTGGGAAAATTAGTACTTAAGAATATTAATTCATTATAAAGTGCATCATTTATAATACAAAAAAAATGGATAAGTCATACATACTAATTATCTAAAAGTTATAGAAGTCATTAACCAATGCCAAAAGATACAAAAAATAGCGGTGTACCTACGTTATCTGGTGATTAAGAAAATCTTAGACTAAAATGCTAAATATAATCAAAATAAGCTAAAGACAAACAGAGAAATAGATTAGCTTAAACGAAAGTGTTAAGTTAGTCTTCTTCTGAGGATGAAGAACTCACCTCGTCGATGGTGTTATCAGGCAGTAAATCTTTTACATGAAATTGACCAATTCGTTTGTTGGTCGAATTGTCCCTTAATTCATATACCAAAGGAGATATTACCCTTACAACCGTACACGGAATGTATTTCTGGCAAAATTTTGCCGAAAATTACATCACCTTTACTTGATTTTACAAAGTTTCTCTTTAAAACTCTATCGCCAACAAAGAATCGCAAATCTCTCTTCCTCAAATTGTATTGACTTTTGTTCCGGAGGTAAGAAGTTTTTAACTTCTTCCTGATATCAGCAAAAATTGGAGGTAGAGTCTGAAGGTCATCTAGACGATGAAGTCTCTCGGATATTTGAGGGAGATTTGCGGAATTTTCAGAAATTAACCCAAAATAGTCACCAGATAAAGCAATGTTTCTGCCAAAATTCAAGTATGATGGGGAGCACTGTGCCACTTCATGGACAGAAGTCCTTATGGCTTGAGCTATGGAGTGAATATATTGATCCCAAGCTCTGTGGTCTGGAAAAGTGTATGATCTCAAGGCTGTGACAATACTTCGATTCACTCTCTCAGTATGGTTTGCTTGCGGATGGTACGCAGCATTATAAAAGATCTTCTGAACCTTGTATTTGGTTAGAAGGTCTTTAAAAGCCTTAGACACGAACTGTGGACCATTGTCACAGGAAACAATTTGGGGAACACCAAACAACAAAAAGACTTGTTTCTCCAAATATTTCACGATTGCTGGAGTTGTGGCCTGACGAAGAGGAAAAACTAAAGGAAATTTAGTGAAATAATCCACAACTACTAAACAATAGGTATTTCCTTTGTAGCTACGAGGATATGGTCCAATGAGATCCAACGAGATCATTTGCCAAGGAAAATCAATGTTCCTGAAGGAACCCATGAGTCCAGCTTGTGGTAAATTACTTGGTACAAGTAGCACAACCCATGCACTTAGCAATATGCTTTTTTACAGATTTGCGCAAGCCGGGCCAATAATATAACTCTGCAATACGGTGATACGTTTTATAAAAGCCAAAATGACCAGCAGTAACCTCATCGTGAAACATATGCAAATTGTTTTCCCGATTTGGCGTAGGTACGACTATTTTCCAGTCGGACATATTAGATAATGTCTCTACCGGACCTAAAATGTGTTTGTACAGCACATTGTTCTCTACCTTAAAATCAGGATACTTTTGTGTGTCTTGAGTAACCCTATCAATCATATTCTGATACCACGCGTCAGGAGTTAAAGAGGACAGATCTAAGACGTTAATGTCATGGACACGGGAAAGAGCATCTGCAACTACTACCCCGTTTGCCTTTCTATGGATAATCTTATATAAATAGGCAGCCAGTTTACAGATCCATCGGGAAAGTCTCTGTGAAGGGTTTTTCATGCTATGAAGCCATACTAAAGAACTGTGGTCTGTAATGATAGTGAAATTACGACCTTCCAAATAATAACGAAATGCTTCTAACCCATGGATAATAGCTAAGAGTTCTTTCTCCGTAGTGGAATAGTTCTTCTGTGCCTTATTCAACTTCTTGCTCGTATAAGCGATGGGGTGTTCAGAGCCATCTTTTAACTAAAATAACACGCCACCAGAAGCAGTATTAGAGCAATCAGTCATTAAATAAAAATGCTCATTAAAATTAGGTGACATTATGACTGGAGCGCTCGTTAAAGCATCTTTAACGCGCCTAAAAGCTTCATCTGCCTCAGGAGTCCAAGTAACAGTTTGTCCCTTTTTCCTGTTCTTCAGAAGATCAGTAAGAGGTGACAACAAAGTAGAGTAAGATGGTACAAACCGACGATAATAACCACACATTCCCAATATCCTACGGACTTGGGTTGTGGTCTTAGGTATAGGAAAATTCTTAATGGCAACAATTTTATCAGGATCCGTCCTTAGACCCTGATTATCAACAACATAACCCAAAAACTTAAGACCAGGACGGCAAAACTGACACTTATCTAAATTAATCGTTAGATTAGCTTCCTTAAGGTGTAAAAACAACTTATCTAAAATTTCCATATGAAGGGAAAAATCAGGAGTAACAACTAAAATATCATCCACATAATAGAAAACATAGGGCTCTAACTGAGGACCGATGACTAAATCCATCAGACGACACATTGTCTGGGGAGCAGAAACAAGACCAAAAGGCATAGTGACAAATTGAAATAGTCCTTTGCCACTGACGGCAAAAGCAGTATACTTCTTGCTCTCTTCACTCAATGGGATCTGTAAGAAGGTCTTAGACAAATCAATAGAAGAGATGTATTTGGCATTCTGAAGTTTGCTCAAAATCACATCTATTCTGGGGATAGGATCACATCTATTCTGTTCAATTTCCGACCATCAAAGCAGATCCTAAAGGATCCATCCTTCTTTTTCGTTAACCATAGAGGACTACAGTAAGACGAGGTAGAAGGTTCTATGATGTTTAACGAGAGCATCGAATCGACTTCTGTTTCTAAATCAGCCTGCCATGCTTGAGGTATGGGATACTGATAAAGTCTAAAAAGGGTGGGTTTTCCCACCTCAATAGTGTGAGATATTAAAGACGTACGACCTAGTTTGTCTTTGGAAGAAAGAGTAGTAAATTTAGAGATCATGTTCTCTAATTGCCTTTGTTCAGAACTGGATAGACTAGAAAAATCATGAATAGCACTCAGAGTAGCTACATTAAATTCAGAAATTGAAAACGAAAAATCAGAACAACTTAACGTGCTATTGAAAGCATTGAAAAAGTCCATGCCTAAAATTATAGAATTTTGTACAGAAGGAATAACATAAAATGATATCTCTCTACATATATTTGCAACAGTGATTTCAGTTTGAAGTTTGCCTGTAATAGACTGAACTGTACCATTTGCAGTAGATACCTGCAAAGATGAAATGGGCATAATGGAAGAAGTTGCATTTTTCAATAGATGTAACGAATGTGCACCTATCAATGAAATATTAGAGCCACTATCTAACAACGCTAAGCATGCTTGTCCTAAAATCTTAATGGGTAAATAAGGCCTATTATCATTAACCTTCCTAACTAGTAAAGAATTTAAATCTAAATCTAAAGTATTTGATTGGTTATAAATATTATATGGTACAACCATAGACATATCATCATCATCAACAAACCTAGAAGTTGATACTGATAATGGAACTATTTCACTACTGTAATCATTAGAATTGTGTTTAACGCTACTGGGTAAAGAAGAATTGGTAGTTGACCATCTGTGATCACTTAAAACAGGCGGATTCAACGTTTCATGATTAGTAGTTAATTTCGGGACTGATTTTGTCTTGTGGTGTGCTTTGCTTTTTTGAAAGTTACCCCTTTCCCTTTCCGACTCGGAGATGGGTTTGGGTTGCTGAATGTGCTTGGATCAGCGGTCTCGTTTGAAGTTTGGGTTTGATTCCCTGATTGTATGGTGGACAGAGAAACGCTCAGGGGACAGACCTCCGACAATTCGTTTCCCGAACACTTAAAACAATTTCTCTTGAGAGTGTTTTCCCTACCACAACCATGGCAGAAAATACGACTGCGAGGGATCGAACATTCAACAAACGAATGACCAGACTGACGACAATTACAGCAGACGATAGAACTTACAACTGACACATTACGTTCAGGGCCCTTATTTTGCCAAGAACGATGACTAAAAGAGTTTGGCTGAGAAGAAAAATTAGAAGAAGGTCGAGATGTGGATGAAGACTGAGAGGACCAGGATAACGTTTCCTCTAAACGTTTACACTTTACAGTAAGGTCATCAATAGTTTGGATGTCCATAAGAGCTAGCTGTTGATGATAAAAAGGTAACAGACATTTAAGAATAATTTTTATCTTAGCAGAATCTGATAAAGAAGTCTCCAAACGGCTACACATGCCCAAAATAGTGTTAATGAACATGGTGACAGATTCTCCAGGTTTCTGCTTATGGTTTTTGATTTGGTCCAATAGATCATCCTGGAATGAGTAAGGAAGAAAATCTGACTTCAACTTGTGTACCAGATCAGACTAACAAGAAAAACTACCTCTATTATTCATGAACCATGTAAAAGCTGTACCGGTGAACAGTTCAGCAGAAGCAGCAAACAAATCCTCTTCAGAGACACCTCTAGAAACACGAAGACATTCAACCCTTTCTATAAATGACATCACATCAGTGTGCTGTTTTTCACCAGAAAATGAAACACCCCATTTGTGTACTTGCACAGGTTTGGAGTATGCGAAGCTAGGAACTACATTGACTGGAGCATTAGGAGTAGATGTAACAATGTAATTAACTCTAGAATCAAGTTCACCCTCCAATGTAAGTATTCTCAGAGATACAGTCTTTTTAAAAGATTCCTGCTCTTCAGTAGTGCAATGTAACAAATGTACGCGGCCAGAAATGTGAGCTAAACGAGAAGTTAGTCGCGCATACAAGTTATCTTGTACAGTTCCCCTAAAATCTCCTATTCTCGTCGACAAATCATCTAAGGTTTCGGATATTCCTTTCTGTTGGTCATCGAAAGGGATGTGTGTAGCAGAAATCTGAGTAAAACTCCTATTATCCAGTTTCTGCTTTAAATCTCCACGCAAAAGCTTGCGTTTGTCTTCAACCTTTGTCGACTCTGCAGGCGTTATACCCCTAACATTCAATTCGTAATCCAATTCGTTTACCAAAAGATGCTCAACTTTGAAAGCACACATGATGAGAGGAAAAATATGGACAAAGTGATACCAAGATCAGAAATATGAAATAGTAATTATTAATTATACCTAAGTTGTAAAAAAAATGTGGACAAATTATTAGCAACACACCACCAAGATCAAAATAGGCAGCAAAAATAATATATATATATATATATATATATATATATATATATATATATATATATAATCAAATAAATACCTTAGTTATCTTACTAAAATACTCAAAATAATTTCTAGTTATATGTAAATTATAACTATTCTAAACCAAATATTAATATATATGCAACAATTAATAGTACCTATAAGTATAATACTGTTGGCTGTAGGAATAAAAGTTTATATAATATACGATATAAGTATGTGTAGGTAAGTAAGTAAATATAAGTTCTCAATAAAAATACAAAATTCAACCTAGAATGTAAGTTGTACTACTATAACCTATCACTGAGGTCTCAAAATAATAATAACTAATAAATCTAATAAATAAAACTAATAAATCAATACAGCAGTATAAGTATACCTGTTTAGTATTAATAAAAATTTAAAGATAGAATAAATCAGCAATAATATGAGTAAAAAAAAAGAAAAAGCAAAAATACAAAAACTCATGTAAGAAAAAAAAAGAAATCAGCTAAAAGTTACTGTCTTCTCAAGGATGGATACGGCCAATTTGCATGCCTTTTAAAGACAGTAAATCAGAAAAATATATATGATGGATAGAAAAGAAGATATGAAAAATGAATAGATATAATGAAAATTAACGAACAAATTGAGGGCGCCAGAAGAGGGATACTACTCTAAAAAGAGTAACGGTCACTCTTCCAGGTATCGTATACCGCTAATATTAATTAAAGTTGATGTAATAAACAAAAATGCTGTAAATGTAAAAAGGTAAGGAAATATTAATAAAAAATTATATGCAAAACCAATTCAAGTTTATTAAATATAACTTCTTAGATTTTGACAATCTCTAAGTTACCAAAAAGTATATGAAAATTTCACAATATAATATTTTAACAGAAATGTTGAAAACAACTATAACAAAAAGTTGAAAACTACACAGAATAACTCTGATATAGAGTGTACAACCTACATCTAGGTTAAAAAAAAAACAACCCTAAACAAAATAATGCTAACGTTGGAAGAACGTATAGCCAAGTAATTATATTATACTAACCTACAATATGACCAACAATATTGTTAAACACCTCTAAATTCAGATATAAACAAAGTAATATATAAATGGGAACAAGCCAAGTTAAACAATTGAAACGGTCTATTATCCTGAAGGGATAATAACCAGAGTTAATAACGCAAGATGAAATACAGTATACTCCCTCTATAACGAACACGGTTATTACGAGTTTTCGCTTATAACGAGGTACATTAGATGTAACGTGAAATTTCTATTAAACTATAACCCTCTATAGCGAGGTAAATTTGCTTATAACGAGAGAAAATAAGATACACTTTTTAAGTGCCGTCCGCAATAAACTTCTTACAATTTATGATTCTTAGTCGGAAATATACAATTTATGATTCACAAGTGTCATTGTAGGGGGTTGACCATTCACACCTAATAATATAGGTCCTAATAGACAAGATGTGGAAAGTGTTTTAAAGGATGTCAAAAACTTTATCCAAAGAAAAAACGCAAATGAAGTAGCATAAAACTGTTTCACATCTTTAGAAAATATGATAGATAGAATAGTGTACAATTTAAAGCAGTTAAAAATGACAGACTTCTTCCAATTGCAGACGCAGTAGTTTATGTTATTCTTGAAAATACGCTTTATACAGATTTACAGAATACAGATTTTTTGTTTTAACGTATATTATTGACAATAAAAGTAAACAACTCTTTTTTGTTTTAATGTATTTCATTGACAATAAAAGTAAACAACTTTTAGTTAATGTTTTAGAAAACTACATATGTATGCACAGTATTATTGTTGTTGGATATAACGAGATCCACTTATAACGAGGTAATTAGTCTGCCATTTCAATTCTCGTTATAGAGGGAGTCTACTGTATAAAAAAAATTAGTTAAGTAAACAAATAATGAAATAATTAAAGTTAATAATGAAATAAATGGTTAATACAAAAAAACAATGGAAGATAATCTCTGGGTAGAATTTGAGCTCAAACTTACCGATACCTTACACTAAGGGGAGTTATATTAATTAATATATATATATATATATATATATATATATATATATATATATATGTTATAAAATAAACCTATAACTGGTGAAACAAGATATATATATATATATATATATATATATATATATATATATATATAGTTCTGAAGCAAAAACCAACTGTCCTCCTAGGTGAAACAGTTGTCTGGAAGGATACTCCCGAATGGCTTCGGTGTCCCAGCGAAGTCCTCCTTGAGGTCCGAAATTAGCACGGAGCTGGTGCTAATTGGCTCAGTTCCGATGATTACGGTCCTGCCCTACCTCTAGGTGCAGGCTGGAGAAAAAATGAGGGTGGAGTAGACAATACTCCCTGGCTTGTCCCAATGACCCTGATTCTTATAGAGTTGAAGTGGTACTCTCCCTCGGATGTTCTGAGGGAAGTTTATAATTCCATGGGAGGTGGCTGAAAACAATTCCCCGTTACTTCTAGTCTCAACATTGATAAGAAGAAATCAAAGAAGAAGTGAGGAAAGTTTTTTTCAGCATAAGAAACCGGAGCAAAAAGATAATTATAGTAGATGAAAAAAAAACACATCCAATCGGATGTAGCGTGACCTTGCTTCACATAGAGTAAAAATATAATGGCCTTGAACAAAATACTATATTAAAATATGAAATAATGAATCTGAATAACAGGATATGGATAAAATACTCTAATATTCGTTAAAATATCTGTGGAAATTGTAATAGATGTTAGAGATTTACGGAAAATTCAGAATTTTAATCAGATTCATACCAGAATGATTGTAAGCGGCCATACTATGCTTGAATTCGTGACCCAAGGTCATTCTGAATACCTTAAGGATGTGGGATGTGGGAACAAAAAGTTAGTTTTTAGAATATAAAAAAATAGTTACCAGATAGCTACTCAATTCCGTGCTAGAAATTTCACTTCAGCCTCCCGAGTTTCCGAAAACACCGTCAATTAAATGGTTACGGTTATACTTAAAACATTTAACTTCTTGAAGTGAAGGAAATTCTATGCATTAATTGGATTTTCTTTCGCTAACTACCACCTTTGTACCACTTCAAACTCTCGATCAAAAGTGAATTTTAATTCACAGTTTGTTAACCAAGAGCCAGTTTCCACTCTCCCCTAATCTCCTGTCATCTCTCTGGTTCGCAATGGCACCAAATTTAGATCAGAGTGACAACTTAAATTATTAAAAATACACACTTAATGAGCAAATGAACACTTAAAGTTAGGCAACCCATACTACATTTCTGAAATTACTTTAATATAAATAGTAGTAAAAGTAACGACTGTTACAAAATAGGGCATAAAAACTGTATTGATATATGGAGCATACTATTTAGTGAGAACATCAGTGACGAAACTACAAAATTCTCAGTTTTGACTTATCTACTTCAAAGAATTCCATATGTAGCATGCAACTAGCTGCATTACTAGCGAAACTCTAGTTCTACTACAAACTACTCGGTGGCGGAAAACGTCTGTAATGCAGGTTGTTTTTATGTTCCCATTCTAACGCAATACTGACGAATCTTGCAGTGTGTCTCTGACATTGAATCTGATAACTTGGTTTAAAATTCAGCATTAGTGACGAAAACTGAGTAACGACATTATTTCGGTAAGTTGAATAACTTATTTCATAAAAGTACCGATGTAAATCTAGTTATGTCAGTAATGACTTAAAAACTTAAAAACTTTTAAAATTTTTTCATCGACATTAGGTATAATGGAAAGATTTGTTCGAACTGTTGTTTCCAAAAGTACAGATGGTTTTTTACAGGGGGAAATGCGCGGTAAAAACAAAAAAAGTAATGTTCCAGAAACCATTAAAGACGGTATTAGGGAGTACCTAAGGACGATACCAGCCATTATACAAGACGTAATACTGCAAGCTTGTATATCGATGGAAGTAAAACTTTGGTTCAGCTGTATAATGACTACAAGGAATTGTGCATTGCAAATGGCCGATGTTGGGGAAAATATCGATATATAGGCACATTTTTACCTACAGTGTCTGACGTGCACAACTTATATAAATAGTGGTCCCAATGACAAACATGAACTGAAAGACACGTATGAGTTGCATATTAAAGAGAAATAATTAACCCGAACTGAAAAAGTAACGATAAAGCCAAAATCGGTCAGAATTACGTAGTTGCATGTTTTGATTTGCAAGCAACATTGCCAGTAACTAGGGGAGACGTTTCCAGTTTTTACTATAAATCCAAATTAAACTGGTATAATTTTACAGTTTGTGAACTGCAAAAAAAGGGATTGGTAATGTCGAGTGCTCTCTTTGGCACGAAGGCGAAGGAAAGCGTGGTTTAATCGAAATCGGAGTTGGAGATAATTCTTTACTCCGACAATTGCGGTGGGCAAGAAAAGAACACATTTATTATTACAATATTGTTGTATTTTGTTACTACTTTTAAGATAAAGAGCATCTAACATAAATTTTTTGTTGTGGGTCACGGACAAAACGAAGGAGACTGCATACACTCAGTGATTGAGATAACCAAAAAAATCGTTGAAAGGTAGACCGATCTATGTACCAGCACACTATGCAGCGACAATTTCCGGTGCCAGAAATAACGGTAGTCCTTTTAGAATGAGTGAATTGGATCATACTGAATTTGTTGACCTGAAACAATTAACAAAGAATGTGCTAATACCTCTCAATAAAAACTACGCTTTAATTTTAATTCTACATCTACATTTCTGGTCGAAAAAGGGCATCCCGAGACATTTTTTTTATAAAACTTCGTACAGCAAGGCTACATTTAAATCAGTTAGCATTCGCACAGCACGTCACACTACGAGACAATATTCATCATCATCTATACCAGATTCTTTCAACAATTGCAAAAAAAAATTAATTGTATTTTTGAATGATTTTTTAATTATTGCTGATATTTTCGGGATTAACTTTAGTTTTATGTATTAAAATTTCCAATTAATATGATTATTTACATGCCGTGTGACTTTTATATTTTTTCATTAAAAAAATTAAGTGTTTGAATTTATTTTATATTTATTTTACCAACGAACTTTAAAATAATTTAACTTTTTTATGCATTACTTCCGAAAATAAAATTTAAAATCGTTAATTTTGTTAATTTTTGAAAATTATGACGTTGTACCGTAAAAAATTAAAAATATTTCATAAAAACTTCAACTGCGATTATCTCAGATCCATGTTTTTCGGGTTACGTCACTAATGTTCTCACTAGACGATATAAAGGGTGGTTTTTAGAGGTATAGAACTTTTGAAATGGAATAAAACAAAGATGACTTTTTTAAATTGACATGAAATTGACTTTATTTAAAAAATAATCTTTTGGCATCATAACTTAAAAATGATTTATGGCATATGACCGGCACAACTGACTCTGGCGTAGTCTAATCTAGAGGTCCAATTTTCGATGAGTTTTTCCAACATTTGTGGCCGTATATGGAAATTTTGGTTTCCCAGTGGTGAATAGTTTCAAACTTATCAGCGTAGACTAGCGACTTCACATATCCCTACAGAAAATAGTCTGCCGGTGTTAAATCGTACGATCTTGGAGCCAATTCACGGGTCCGAAACGTGAAACTATGCAGTTACCAAACATTTCTTTCAATAAATCATTTGTGGCACGATCTGTGTGACATGTCACGCCATCTTGTTGAAACCACAGCTCCTGTAGATAATGGTTGTTCAATTGAGGAATGAAAAGTCAGTAATCATGGCTCTATAGCGGTCACCATTGACTGTAACGTTCTGGCCAACATCGTTTTTGAAGAAGGAGAAGAGGAAGTGGAAGAAGGATTTCATCAGCCCACAAAGCACACCAAATAGTCAGTTTTTGACAACTGTCAGTTTCTGACAAATCAATCATGGCCAACTCACAATAATTATTGGTAAACGTTAAAATATCTACCAAATTAATACTTTGATAGAAAAATAAAAATATCTAGAAAACTGATAACTTTCGGTATAGGGAATTCTTCATAAAATTTGAAGTACGATATTAGTACTTTTTGATAGTGATATAAAATACAGTGTGTTCTATTTAAAATTACCAAGAAAATAATGTACTTGCATTATGATATAACGAATATTATGAAAACGAATATGTTTTATAATTTTTTACAATTATTAAAAAACTATGGTTGCAATAGATCAATGTTCCTATACACCTTTTTAATTATACCTACCTGGAGTTAAACTTAATACGATTTTCAGCTAATATTGGTTATAACTTTTTAAATACCCGGTATAACATAATAAAACTTTACATTGTTGTGATGTGGAAGTGAAGCAGATTTCAAATTTAAAATAAAATACAGGGCGTTCCATTTAAAAAAACATAAGTTTGGTCTGCCACCATCTTATAGAACACCCTGTAAGATTGTAACTAATTTTAAAATGTTCAAATTCATGAGCTGTCTACAATTTTTGTTAGTAACTTTTTTTTGTAATTTTTACTATAACAGATGTACTGAGCTTCCCCTCACTAATCTTATAGAACACCCTGTAAGATTGTAACTAATTTTAAAATGTTCAAATTCATGAGCTGTCTACAATTTTTGTTAGTAACTTTTTTTTTGTAATTTTTACTATAACAGATGTACTGATTCCCCTCACTAATCAATCACCCAGTATATATATATATATATATATATATATATATATATATATATATATATATATATATATATATATATATATATATTGTTATGATGTATTGTTTGTTTGAATGATGAGCAATGAGTATTTTTAATAATATAATATATAGGGTTTTTATCGCGGTTCTCAAAGAATTAGTTTGTAAGTACTTTTTTAAATTATCTTTATTATATCTATTATGAAACACACATATATGTCTAACCTAGCCAATGTAAAATTAAATTAAACTATCTTTAAATTGAAATTCTTATGAAACTAATGTAATGTTCTATAGACAATGTAAAATTTAAACAAACTATCTACAAAATTGAAATTGTTATGACACTAACTAAATTATATTAACAAAATTTTGTTACTTTCTGTCACTGAATGCCTAAATGAACTGTTTTCCACTATATAGATTCTAATCACCACTGAATGTCTTCGTACTTCGGTTATCCTTGTTTTTGTGAAATTACTATTTCCAATTATCAGCTTCTACCAATTTAAGATATATTTTTCTTCACCAGCATTTATAAACCACCAAGCAAACCAGCAAAACAGCATTTATATTTATTCTTCTTTTCAATATACCAATATCCAATTATTATAAGTTGATTTATACTAATCTCCAATCATAATATAATTTCTTCCAATATCCAACCAATATTCTTCTAATATACTTTTTTAATCTTCAATAATTATTTGTGTATAATTATAAATGTGCATTAAAATATATGCATAATTTTTAATCTTCATTTAACTCACTATATTAAACAATTGGACTATTTGTAACTGATTGACTAACTCCAACTAACTTTCATATTTCTCACTAAACTGCTTGACTGACTGACTAAAACGAAAACTGTCATCTTGAATCCAAATCACGGGTATTTATATCTTTTCAATCTTCCAGAACCATCTGGTAAGAAATCATGTTCGATTTAGTTCTATTTCTTCTATATGGATGTTCTCGAAAAAAGTATCTGTTCGATCCACCGACATAATCATTATTCCAGAATGTTCCAACATAAACAAAGGTCAAATTCTGCATTCTGGAGAATTCGTTAATGTTCTATTGATAATTTTGTTGACATTTAGGCTTTTCAGATCAGAATAAACACTTAAATCAGTAAATATATATAAATTACACATTTTAAACTAACATTATTATTATAACCCCACTTATATTCCTAATTATTTAAAATGTCACTTGGAGAGTAAGTATATCTGTCTGTCAACTATACATATGTATAGTTGGTTGCCTAGTCACATGGCTCACTAAAATACAACTTTTTACAATTATTATATGCTAATTTCTTAAAAATGCCCTCACATAAATAATTTTTATTAAATTCTCTAGTATATAACTTCTTAAAATAACCAAATACTTTTTTATATCTAATATTATCTAGTATATAATTTATAAATTATTTTCTTTAAACACCAATCATCACAATATATATATATATATATATATATATATATATATATATATATATATATATATATTTAGAAAACTTTTCTACCAAGTAACCAAAATCAAAATTTGATTAATTTATTAATGTTCTGTATTTTGAGAAAGATTTCCGAAGTAGAAATCGAAACGTCAAAAATAAACAAATAAACTTATTATAAACTTACATTGTGGCTTATTCCCCAAGAAATAGGGAATGGCATTAAGATGCCACAAGAAAATAGCTTCAGAACAATACTAGTTATTAACATTGTATTGAAAAAATTATTAGGTATACTTGTAAATTAATGGTAATGTAAGAGTTAAAAACATATAAAAATAAAACTAGTCCTTTATACACATTCTCCTTCTGATTCTCTTTTTCCTTCCCTTTCAGAATTCATTGTGAATTTGAAGTGTTGTCTTCAGTATAATTTTGAAATATTGTAAACATTTCATTTAATTAGTGAAACAAAATGGTCCAACAAAATGGAATGGTCCATTTACCTACTCGACACTAGGGGAGTCCCTTACATGTAAAAATTTCAATTTATGAAAAATATAAATATGATCTTTAAATGTATATTTGAATAATTCCAATTATTGTAATGAAAAAAATTAGATAGGTATATTAGAATAGATTTACTTACAATATTAAAAAATAGATTGATAAATTTACATAGATGGGATAAAAAAATATATAAGTAAAATTTGTATGAAAAGAAATTATTCTAACTTTATTTATATCAAATTATTAATAAATTATTTACAATTTTATTAAAAAATTATACATTAATCATAAATATTTTTGTTTTACATTCAAACTTACCTTAAATATTACTAAAAAACAATTGAAAAATTTTTTTTTTAACAAATTAGATGATTTATTTGACAATTTATTTATTGAAATAATGTATATTTGTAACGTACGCAAAAAGTACATTCAAGTTGAAAAAGAAACGTTGAAATACATAAAAAAAGACCAGAGATATAGTTAACAGCACCTTCCCCTCCCCTCAACTCCAGCGAATTTCTAAGCCGGCCGATTTTAAAGAACACATTTTGAAGCTTTGTGGACGATTCCATTAACCCAAATAACCCTGACGTTCTACATGTAGGACGCTAATTTCAATAATTTCTGAACGCGGCCCTGGATTAAATCTGATAACGCCGTCTATCACAAATTGTTACTTAAGGACGAATTGTCCCATTATCGTTTAGTTTGTCCGTATCGCTTTAGACGTCTACTTGTGTTGCGGTTACAAAAAACGTAAAATATGGCTGAACATGGGATCAGATTTGCAAGATAAGATGTGAATATTATACTTTTGGTAAAATTTACTTTTTTATAATGTTATTTATACATAAATGTTCATTTATCCAAATGGTGAAATAATTTTATGCAAAATTTTTGCCACATGGCTGTCAGATGGTGATAAATTTGACCGTCCTACATGAAGGCCGTCAGGATTATGCACTATTATGGCACGAAAATGATAGATTTAAATAAATATAGTAATCAATGGTTTTCTTTGTTAATTTTACCCCATTCTCAAGCTGATATAGTTCTATTACCTCTGGAAGATGCCGCTGAAACAGATGAGGATTCTGGTGAAGAAGAAAACGTGTCTCCGGATAATTTGCCTTCAAACATGTTGAGAACTGTAGCTGAAATCCATATGCCTCGTTCGGTTGACTCCGACTCGGATGATGATATTCCAATATCAAATTTGGTTCAACCTGAGAAAGTTTTGAAAATCCAACGACAATACTAGTGGTCTGAAGTAGCAAACATCTCAGATGAAGCAGAAATACTTGATGATTGGTGAAAGGATAATGATTTCAATACTGATACAGAAAATGCTCGCATAGACTGGTTCATGAAGTTGTTTGATAAAGACATTTTCGATTTACTGGTTGTCGAATCCAATAGATATGCAAGTATGAAAAATAAGCCTATATGTATCCCAGAAATGAAAGCATTAGTAGGAAGTCTTATTCTTAGTGGTTACGCTCAGTACACAAGAAAAAAGATGTATTGGGAAAAGGATAGATATGTTTGTAATTTCCTAGTTTCTGGGGCACTTTCTAGAGATAGGTTTGATTTGATAATGAGTATTCTGCATATTGCCAATAATAATAATTTGGACCATTCTGACAAATGCAGTAAAGTTAGACCTCTCTTTAGGTTCACTTCTTGAACTTTATACAAAAGCGAGTTCATCTTCTTGTGGACGGCCAAGTCGAAGAGAAAATGCCGATTTTCGTTTCGATGGAATGCACCATTATGTGATTGACCAAGAAAAATAAACAAAATGTCGCTACTTCCATAAAAAAACCACTACAAGGTGTCAAACATGTGATGTTGGTGTCCATGTACGCTGCTTTGTGAGTTACCACACAAATGGTAATGCTTGGTTCTTACGTCCTAGATGTAGGACGGTAATTTTTTTTGTGTACGTTATCATTTTTTTAAATATTATGTCAGTAATGTACTTAGGTGTTCTAAATAAAAGATATTAATAACAAAAAATTGCAGTTTTAATACAATTTCTTATGTCAGGGTTATCTGGGTTAAAGGGTAATAGTTTTAAAATTTGGTACATTAAAAGTATAAAGTATGTGCTTTTAAATAACGCTAATAGGATTTCTTAATTGTTATAAATAAAGCTGCTATGAATTAAATAAAAAAAAAGGCTAACTTTGTCCCAAATTATTTTAGGCTTTTTCTAAATTATTTTAGGCTAAAAATTCGGGCTTTTTAAATATAAAAGAATAATATTCTTACAGGCAATGGTTAAAAAGTTATTCTAATTGTTTATAAGCAAAAATTGCGACATGTTTTTGCAAAATTATTTTGCAATCTTATATACTAAAACGCTAAGCCCTTTTCTTGTCCACCACTTTACTCAAAAACCATATTAGATAATTAAAATATTTTTTCGGAATATTATTAGTATTACGTATGAGATTGTCAAGATATACTTTTGGTACAAAAATTCACTTCCGGTTTTGAGATGACCGGAAGTTAAAATTTACTTTAAGTTTTAGACCCCATAATGTATATATGGGACTCCGTCACTGGTACACGAACGCGAAAGACGTGGTTAAAACGGCTCCGATATTTAATTCGAAAATTCGGGTAATATCGAGTTTATTTATCCACAAAGTGTTTTTCCTGCGAAATAGTGTCTGTGTGAATCGAGTGTCATTAGAAAATTGTGAACTAAATCGAGTTTTTTAAAAAATCATAACGAATAAACTAAATAAACAATCAGTGCTACAAGCTCCGATCGGTTGAAGAGGCGAGTAGCGCGGTGCGGGGAACCATCACGATAAGGACAATAATTAGTGATTATTTACAAAACAATACATTGGCGTGTAAGTGAGAATTATAACGTCAAAACACTGTTCGGAATAAGGTAAGAGATTTATAATATTTTTAACAATATGGCCGCGAGAAGAGGATTAAATCAATGGGATAGTGAAGAATCTGACGATGGTAAGAGAAAGAGGGAGGAAAAAAAAGAAGACGACCAAGATGAAAACCCTTTCATGAAAAGCAGAAAGTTAACTAGGTCTCCACCTAAGAAAGATTGTGATAACACCGAATTGAAAGAAATGATGATCACTCTTATGAACGAAGTTAAAGGAGTACGAAAAGACCAGCAGATCTTTCAAGAAGAAATTTGCAATTTAAAAAAAGAAAATCGTGAGTTGAAGGGAAAGGTAAATTTCCTGGAAAGCAGGATCGAAAAGATGGATAAACAAATTCGGAAACAAAACATTGTGATCAAAGGACACGATTTCAAAGAAAATGAGGAACTGGAAGATGCTACCAACTTTATAGCAAATCAATTGAATTTGAATGTGAAAATAAAAGATGTGCAGAAAATAAGAACCTCTCAAGGGAAACCACCAGTGGCGATAGTAAAAGTAGATACAATGAAGGATAAAGAACTTATTATGAAGAATAAGAGTAAATTAAGAGGAACGCGGTATTTCATTGAAAACGATCTAACCCAAGCCGAAGCCAAACTACAGAAAGAGCTAAGAGATATGGCGAAAGAAGAAAAAGGAAAAGGTAATGAAACAAAAGTCGGCTATCAGAAAATATGTATAAACGATGAATGGTGGAAATGGAACCATAGTACCGAAAAACTAGAGAAAATGAAAAAAAACTGAGTCTACACAGGCACAGTGGTCAGGAAAATATGGAAACGAATAAAGCGCGGAATAGGATGATGATAGGACAATGGAATGTTAGAGGGACTTTTGAAGTAGGAGCACTAAAGAACTTATCAGATACGTTAGAGAAATATGAGATAGATATTGCAGCTATACAAGAAACTAAACAAAAAGGAAATTTTACCATGGATGTGGGAAACTACGTGTTTTTCAACAGTGGAGACAATGAACGTATATTTGGGGTGGGATTTTTTATAAAGAAAACATTTGCCAGCCTGGTGATAGATTTTGAGGCAGTCACAAGCAGATTATGTAAAATAAGAATAAGAGGAAAATATAGAAAAGTAACCCTTATAAATGTGCATGCACCAACAGAAAATACAGATGAAGACGTTAAAGATAGCTTTTATGAACAATTAGAACATATGTTTTACAAAATACCATCATATGACATAAAAATAATTGTAGGAGATTTGAATGCCAAGATTGGCAGGGAGGATATATACAAACAAATAACAGGGGGAAAAAGTAATCATAGAGACAGTAATCTGAATGGAAAAAGAGTAATAGAATTTGCTTTCGAACATAATATGCGAATTATGAGCACTTATTTTGATCACAAAGAAATTCATAAAGGTACCTGGGTATCACCAGATGGACAAACAGTAAACCAAATAGATCATGTTCAAGTTTCATATGAGAGCCATAAAAGATAGCCGAAGTTACAGAGGTGCTGATGCAAATTCGGACCACTTTTTGGTCAAAGTTAAAATGGAGCAAATAATACCCACAATTAATAACACTAGCTGTAAAAAAATAAAAAGATATAACGGTGCACTACTTCAGGAGGGAGAAGTTAAGAAAAAATTCAGGCAGCAAATTGAAGAGAAACTGAAAAGCCAGACAACAGTAAATGATATAGAAAGCAGATGGGTACAACTAGAAGAAAAAATTCAAGAAGCAGCCGACTCAGTATTAACAGGAAACAGACAATGTAAACAAACGGATTGGTATGATGAGGACTGTAAGAAAGCCATTAATGACCGAAATAAAGCTAGAATAAATAGTATAATAAGAAATAATGAAGAGAGTAAAAAAGCTTATGCCGCAAAAAGACGGGAAGCAAAGAAGATTTGTAGAAGGAAGAAGCGGTCAAGTTTAGAGCAGAAACTAGTTCGTATTGAAGAAGATTTTTTACATAAACAAGTCAGGAATTTCTACCAAGAAATAAAACGAGACCGAACCCAATACAAAACCACATCAAGATATTATAAAGATGAAGAGGGGAAACTGTTAGGTGGAACAGATGAAAAATTAAGAAGGTGGGCCAATTATTTCGAGAACATATTAGGTACGGACGACCAAGATGAAAGAGAACAAACGCAACTACAACATGAAGAAGTAAGGGACCCAGATGTAAATGAAGAAGTACCTACCAAGGAAGAAATTATAGAGATCATAAAAAACTTAAAAAACAACAAAGCACCTGGTGAAAATGGTATCATTGCTGAGTTTCTAAAAGAAGGTGGCGAAATGGTGCAAAAAGAAATCGCTGAGTTAATACGCGAAGTGTGGATCAGAGAAAAAATACCCAATCAGTGGAAAGAAGCAATCTTATGTCCAGTGCATAAAAAAGGAGACGTTACAGAATGTAAAAATTACAGGGGAATAGCTCTACAAGATACAGTGTATAAGATTCTGGCCATATCAATTAGAAATAAAATTAAAACAAAAGTTGAAAATTGTCTAGGTGAATATCAAGCAGGTTTCAGAGCAAACAGATCGGTAATAGACCAAATTTTTACAATGAAACAAATTTTAGCTAGCTCATATGAATTCAACCTAACATTACACATGCTGTTTATTGATTTTAGACAGGCATATGATACTATAAAAAGAAATAGAGCATTCGAAGCACTGGAATATTTTAAATTTCCACCAAAAATAGTAAGACTGACTAAATGCATACTCAATGATACTAAAAGTAAAGTCATGTTAGAAGGACGGGTTTCGGATAGCTTTATCACTAATAGAGGTCTGCGACAAGGTGACCCGTTATCAACAGATTTTTTCAATCTGATCTTAGAGAAGATTTTACGAGAGTGTAACATCTACACTAGAGGCACAATATATCATCACAGGCATCAATGCGTAGCATATGCAGATGATGTTACCTTAATAACAAGGAGACCTGCAGAATTAAGAGAAATCTTTACTAGAATAGAGAGAATGGCCAGGGAATATGGTTTAGAAATAAACGAAGAAAAAACAAAATATATGGTGATGAGGGGAAACGAAAATCATCAAGGACAGTTCTTTAAGATACAAAGCCCAAGTAAAGAATATAACTTTGAAGTTGTTAGCCAATTCGATTACTTGGGAGTGACACTAACAAATAGGAACGAAGAGAACCAAGAAATCATAAAAAGAATGGCCAAAGGTAGTAAGAGTGCTGGGAGCCTGACTAAGATAATGAGGTCGAATATAATATCCAGAACAGCAAAAAAACGAATATATACAACAGTTATCCGACCTACAGTACTCTATGCTAGCGAGACCTGGACACTAAATAAAGATATGGAAGTAAAATTAGATAGATGGGAACGAAAAATTCTTAGAAGGATATACGGAGGTGTAAAAGAGGGGAACATCTGGCGAAGAAGAACGAATGAAGAAATAATGCAAATATATGGGCAACCAAAAATAACAAGACTTGCTAAAATTCAAAGATTAATATGGCTCGGACATACAGCAAGAATGAAGGAAGGAAGAGTTCCCAATGAATTAATAAACACGGAGGCTGGTACAAAAAGAAAAAGAGGCCGCCCCCGAAGAAAATGGCTGGAGTCGGCAAAAGAAGATCTGAAGTCGCTGCGGGTACAAGATTGGAAAAACTTAGCACAAGATAGAAAGAAATGGAAGAAAACCGTTGAAGCCTTGGGCCTTTGAGGCCTGTTGAGCTGAACTATATATAATGTATATATGGATCGAGATTTAGAGTGAGATCGAGAGTCGAGACGAATCTAAATATGTACTTCCGGTTGCGATCCGACACCGGAAGTGACCCGAAACGCACATAAAACGTCAAGATAGAGCAAATATGACACCGGATTCGTGATCAGCATGCTAAATTAACTGCTAAATGATATCCATGTCGACATTTGATGAACTAAAAATTGCATTCCGGTTTTGAGGTCGATTTCCATAATCACTTTTTTTTTACTTGCATTATTATTGATGAATGTTATGTATATTCTTGCTTATATTGTTTGTATTGATCTCTTAATTTTTCTCGCAAAATAAAAATTTCATTTAAAAAACTCGATGTCGAGTTGATCCGCTAGTATTTAAAATTAATTTTCTTAATTATTTTTTAAAAATTAATAATAGAACAAGTCTTCTTCTTCTAGAAACTACACTTACAATTACTAAAAATTATATAATTTTCTGACTTATATTGTTGCAAAAAAAATTAATTTGAGATAAACAAATAAAATAACTTTTAAACTATTTGACCGATCACTTTGCAATTTTAGCCGTATTTTAAGCACTACAAGACACATAATTCTATGAAATATAAATTTTATAAGTTTATTTTCAAAAAAGTTATTAACATTTATAAAAAACCGAAATTTTTGACCTATTTTGCAACTTCCTAAGCAACAAATAAGGATAGAAACATTTAAAAAACGCCATTTTGAAGGTTTTTATATGACTTAAAAGTTTCTCCTCTTGTAAATTTTTTTAAAATGCTTCACTTTTTGCTGATAGACGAAAAAAGCAAAAATTTTCCGTTTTTTGCCCTTAATTTGTTAATAACTAATTAAGTCCAAATAATCGACTGCAGGAAATATATAGGTTTTTGTTACAGAGGTCCATACTACTCAAAACAACTGTCGTTTGCCTGGCCGGACAAGTGTTAAAAACAGGGTACTTTTTTTGCTTATTTCCCTGGCCTAGAAATGGATTTTGTAAGCACGCAAACCAAGATCTTCCCCTTAAAATATTTCATAAAGTGGATGGACACATATCTAACTGTTGTGCACGACGGCGTATAAACTGATTCGGGTCTTCCTATATGCTACGCTTTACATCAGCAACAATTTCTTCTGTACGCACTGTACGACATCTCTGTGAATGCATATTACCCTTTAGAGTAAACGTGGTGTGAAAATATTCCATGATTAATCGAATTAATTGCTCTGATGGACGATTATATTGACCATAAAATGGATGTAGTGCGCGATACGTATTTCGAATAGAACCATGTGTTTCAAAATAAATGTACACAATTTGGAAGCGTTGTTTAAGCATCAGTATATTCATGCTGAAATGCCAAACCAAACTAAACATAAATCACTGGACTGCTTTTAAAATGCCGCCAGTTAAAAAAGTGTTACCAACTTACATTTCTGTACCTCTAAAAAATACCCATTATTTTACTCATATATCATTTAGAGGTCATCGAGGTCATCAAGACATCCTTCTCTTCACTATAATGCACTGGGTTCGAATTTTTCCTTGTGTAATCAACTGTAGCAGTTGGTATTTATCTCCACTCGTAAAATGTCCCAGATACTATAGTTTTTTATAGTTACTCTAGTTTTAATTTTCAATGCTATCAGTTTTTGTTATTTTCCTCTTAGTCCAGTGTTACCATGTTCAAGTGATAATGGAAACGTTGCCGTAATCTTGTAACAATAATATTGTTGCTTATAGGGGGCTAAAAGGGAGGACTGAACAGCCACTGGACTCGTGAATAAGGACTCCTCTATATTGGGGCTGGGATAGATATGCCCTGGGCAAATACTAAACAAGAAGATTTCTAAACTATATCATAGTAGGACGCCGTTTAAAAAATCCTCTTACTGCTAGAAATAAAGGTGTTTCTTTGCTTTTTAAAAAGAAATAATCTTAATCTTTTTAAAAGAAATATTTTTTTAACTCCTTGTTTAGGAGAAAAATTACATATTTATTTTTATTATACCTAAACATTTATTACAAAACATATCTAAATTTATCTACAAACATTAATTGAACCTTGTAATAAAACAGACTTTAAAACTATGGTTCTGTACCAAATGGCAGAAAAAGATGTACTAACTGTCATATGTTGAAATGAAATACCAAACTTTTCTGAATTATTAATTAATAATCAAAGGATATTTTATTTACAAAAAACTAAAATATGACAAATAGCTGATACATAAAACTTATATTTATTTATAAACTTTTTAAATTGACATGAGAGCAAAACTTGTGTTATTGTAGTGTATTAACGAAAAATGTTTATTTAGAAAAATTTAACAAAACTACTTGCTTCACTGGTTAATTATTTCTTTTTAAATTATTAAAAATAGTTCGTTATCTTAGCTTTAAATACAAAAACACTGTTACACTAACTACACTAACAATCTAGATCCGACCCATGGGAGACACAAAATTAAGGCTGGACAAATCCTGGCAGAAATCAAATTAAATACCAAAACTGGATTTCAGGTTATGCTGGATGATAACAGTATGTGATTTTTCAAATTCGGCTGCTTATTTTCCACTTTAAACCATGTCGGCTTACCTAGCCCTCAGACGCTGTTTCAAATCCCCTATCACAGAATACAGCTTACAACAAACGGTGATTAACTCACATTTCAAAGACCACATATCATTTTGAGCTCAAATCACCTTCTTCTCACCAAAACTCATGCAATTACGGGATAACTTCAAAACTCTCCGAAAACGAACAACATCGAAGCCCCGTTGACGAAATCCCGACTTCCACAATGAAAGCACCCGCCTCTTACGGCGTCCCATCGTGAAGTCACATCATCCTCAAAAATCAGTATAAGCATAAACGGCAAGATTAGTGTTTATTTCATGTGTAAATATCTAAGCGGATCCAAGATCAATCGAAAGAGCAATTTGTTTATTAAAAACAGATATTAAAAATATGTATTAGTGATCTAACTTCAAAAAATTTTCGAAACCAAGTTCAGATTTCTACTTTAATCTGTGCCTTCTAAGATTTGTAAGACAAAACAGACGTTGATAAGGATGTTATTAGAGACATGGGGAATCTAAAATTGCATTCCACAACATATCTCCTCAACTAAGCAAAAATCTTTAGCGAATTGGTTTCTCGTACTCATAAAGAGTAACTCAGAATAAAAAGAAAAGACAGTTAAGATTTGATTTCACGTACAGTGCGTTTATGTATCCGCTTATACGTATTTCACCCTAAAAGGGATCTTCGGAGCACCTATTCACAACATTTATAAATTCAACACCTTATGTTACAAAATCAATGAAACCTTCATTTGCATCTTTTGGTTTCTCATAACCAAGGTAAATGCCTATTAAACCTATAATTTTTGAATCTATAAACAAATTACACAAAATAGAATAAAACTGACTCCTAGAACTCTTTGTTAGTGGGATTCCATCAAAATTTACACAAATTTCTATTGTTTGTTTGCTAAGATAAAAACGTTTTCAGATCATTTTTAAGACAAAAGTGGAAATATTTTTCAGGGAAAACGTCTGTAAATTTAAGTTATTTGGGGTGGATGAAGCAAGAAGGGTTCTGGTATCTGATGGCAAATGAGAATTGCAAATGGAACTTCTTTAAGAATTTTTAATAAATTACTTCATCTTTATGCATTTTGTGATATTTTAAAGGAAAGCCAAGTTGCATAATTTATTAGAAAAATTTAAAAAAACTCGAGAAGACGCTGCAGAATTCTCGTTACAACCATGTTTAGATCCTTCTTCAATGTCACTGAAAGAAGAGCTTTGTAAAGAATCTAAATCAGAATGGTCGTCCACATGGTCCATTCGGATTATTTTAGGTACATGCCATGATGTTGATAGAAACTTTAAATCAAAAGTATTGTAATCTGAACTATTTGAACTGCAATTCTAGTCAAAGTGATGTGATAAGTTAGGGATCCCGAAGAAATGTTTGAAGATAGAATATCGCGGTTATTAATATTTTCAACAATATTCCCTACATTTTTCTTAACCATCCCCTGTTCATCACGCTTAGAAACAAATCGTTTTCTTTTAAACATTTTAAACTAATTTTAGGTAGAATTACATTTACATTTTTTTAATAAAATAAGAATCCTTAAACCAAACTCGGAAGTACGAAGATGACGTTAATTAACATTTTATAATAAATGTGTAGCACTAATTCTGAACTTAGCTGTTCGAGACTAGGTACTTAAAATCCCTGAAAATAGAAGAAGTAAAATGAGAGGCTGAAGGTGAAGAAAGCAGTAACATAGATGAAGAGGTTGAGTTCGAATACATTGACGTTCTAGATGAAGATATTTAAACAACAACTAACTGTTTGGATAAAATTCGTTTCATATTTAAGAAGATAAAACAATCTAAAAAATTACTAATTCGTTTCAAAAGTGCATGCCAAACTGTTGGGACGCCTACACAGATTTCATCTATCCTGGATGTTCCAACAAAATGGAACTCCACTCATGATATTATGGATGTCGTCTTAAAGTTAAAAAATCTACTATCTATGTTCAAGCGACAGTGTCAATAAATTAAACAATTTTTAATTAAAAGGGGTTAGTCTTTGTATGTGGGTATATTTTATTTTATAAAAACCCTTAAAAGGGCAACATTACAAGCACGAACGTTTTCGGAACAACTGTTCCATCATCAGGTTAAAATACCTAAAATAAGTATAAACCATTTAATTACAGCAAACGTGGTTTAAAATTTTGACTAAGGTTAAAAAAAAACAATAAAATGGTTATACTTACAGGTTACCATGCCTGAGCCACCAAAATATTTGGGTAAAAACCCTTTAAAATGAAATGTGTTACCAAAGATTGTACATGATGTTGATAATATTATATGATGTTTAATATTTTAATTAGATTTTACTTCAGGTAACATACACCCATGCTTAAGTGAGTTCCAGTGTCCGGAGAGTAAACCTCTTCAAACGGACTTCAGCTGGCAACTGATTGATGAAATACCCATGAACGGTGTCAAAAACAAAATGTCAATGAACCATGAAACAGTGTTAGTTAAACATTATATTACTACAGCCAAAATATTAAAAAACTTTGATGATGTCAAAATGATAACAGCAATCCAGGTGTTGGGATTTAAAAATTTTTCTATAATTATTTAATATTGGATATAAAAGATGTAAATTACTGGTGTTGTTGAAGGTCATGTTTAAGAGGATGACGTATGCATTAGGCAGCTTATGTTACTCTTTATCGTATGGAGTGTGGTCTAAAAGGTGTAATTTGTGACGAATTAGCTGAAATATATGGAAATGTCCTTTTATGTTGCTTACATCTAGGACAAGGAAAAATAAATAGTATATATTTGTAGCTAATGTAAGACTTCGTATGTAGATGAAATTGTTTAATACTGCTTGTATCGTAAAAATTTTAATATAAGTGAGTCCAATAGATTGAGAAAAGGGATTGAAAATCTTCCGGCTGAAGAAATTAAAGTTATAATATATGTGATTAAATTTAAAAATTTTTGGAAAGGCTGAGATCCTCAGAGACCTGGCAGGAATAAAAGTAAATGGAATGACTAAAGAATAAAGGAGAGTGGGTTAAAGGGAAATGAATGAGTTAATCAACAAAATTAGAGATGATAGAGGTCCTTCATGCTTAAAGCATCTAGCACCCTGAACAAAATATATTTTGGTTATATTAAATTCGATACATAAAAGCCTGAAATTTTATTTGTGAGTATGGTGTACTAAGTTGTTGACTAAGAGAGGGGGGAGCAATGGTTGATTAAGGGTTAAGGTAAAGAGGGAGAAAGTGAATTCTGATGAATTGCTGGATTGTGTTTAAATGTTTACTGAGTTTAGAACTAATGAGTGGATGGTAGATATATGAAAAGACAGAGAACTAGCAAAAGAAAAAAGAATGGACATGAATATGATGTAAACGTGAAGATTGTAAAATAATGAAATAGTGAGGTATAATAGATATGATGTTAACAATAGGGGGCTGAAAAATTCTTTTGGAGGGAGTGTTGTGACAGTAGTGTAGAGAGAGTGGCTGTTTTAAAAAGCAACAATTGTTGAGAAGGATTAAGGTGTTGACGTTTATAGAGGAAGGTAAGATAAAGAAGATGGGGTAAATTTGAGAAGTGTGGGTTATGAGAAGAGTTGTCGGTGTAAGGGTTGAAAGTCACGGTTGAAAGATACATGGCGATTAACGCAGTTGGGGCTTCTTTGCTTTTCCTTGACTATTTCCAAGTCTTCATATAGATCTAATTTTAGAAAAATTTTTTGGGGTATATTATGTAACAAAGAGACGTCTTCTGGTATGTTGAGGGTATGTTTATGTTGTGCAAGATGTTGTGAGAAGGTGGAAGTGTTCTCTTTTTTAGTGTGTTCTAGGGAACGGGAAGTTAGTGATCTACAGGTTCTACCTATATATGTAGCATCACAATCAGAGCACTGTAATTTGTAAACACCACTACGATCCATGTAGTTGATGCAATCTTTTGAATTGGTTAAACATTGTCCTAGATTGTTCAGGACTTTAAAAGAAATGTGGGTATTCTCAACAGATCTTTTTAGGATATATCTGATATCTCCAGAAAGACGTTCTTGAAGGTAAGGTAAGGAAGCATAATGAGGTTTAATGGTCAAGTCTCTGGGGAACGCAGCCTCTCTCAATAGTTTGAGTTGTCTCTTATTAATAAGTTTGTTAATGAGGTTGGGGTCATACCCATTGTTGGATGCTATTTGTTTTAGAATATTGAGTTCTGTTTGGTAGTTGGATTGTGATAGTGGGATTGTTTCTAGGCGGTGAATATAACTATGGAAGGCTGCATATTTATGTGACATTGGGTGGTTGGAAGATAAAGGTATGATGTGGTCGGTTTGTGTAGGTTTCCTATAGATACTGAAATCGAAATGGTCGTTTAATCTGGTAATAGTAAGGTCGAGGAAATTAATTGATTGAGACGACTCTAGTTCCATGGTGAACTTTATGTTTGGGTGGATTTGATTTATTTTGGAGAGTAATAGATCAGCTGAATTCGAGTTACCTGATATGAAGACTAAACAGTCATCAACATATCGAAACCAATGGAGAATTTCAGGATTTTTCATAATGTGTGTGGATTCTAAGTGATCCATAAATATATCAGCTAGGAGAGGGGAAAGGCAACTACCCATGGCTAAGCCATCAGGTTGTCTGTAAAATTTACTATTGAAAACAAAAAAGTCTTGAGCTAGACAAGTTTGTAATAATTGAATAATTGAGTTAGTGGTAGACATAGTGATAGAATTTGCTCGTAGAAGAGAGTGGACCAGATTAATAGTTTCTTGTTTGGGGTCTGAAGTAAACAAATTGCTGACATCAAATGAAAGCATTGTGATGTTGGGATGAAGATTTATTTGTTGGAGATTGTTGACTAGATGAATTGTATTTTTGACTGAAAAGCGAGGGGTGAAGTTCGTCATATTGTTAATGAGATTCAATATGAATTTTGACAGGATAGAAACTGGAGTGTTTATAAAACTAACAACGGGACGAATGGGAATTCCCTCTTTGTGTATCTTAGGTAAACCGTACAATCTGGGTGTTAATGGGTTACTAGGTATTTTATAATATGGAGCATCGTGTTCTGACAGAAATTCTGTGAAAAGTTTATTGGTGGCTTTGATTTTATTAATGAACTTTTTTGTTGGATCTTCGGGGAGTGGAGTGAAATTGTTATCGGAAAGAAATGTAGTGACCTTGTCGTTATATACCTTCTGATCAAGAATGACTAGACAATTGCCTTTGTCTGCTTTACTAATGATTAAATTATGGGATTTAATTTTGTTTTGAATAGACTTGAGGATATGGAGTTGGTCTTTCTGTTTTTTGTATGAAAATTGTGGAAAAGGAACATTAAATGAGTAATTTTGAGAAGTAGAGGGTAGGTTGATGGATGATGAGTTGTAGGATGTGTTAGATGTAGTGTTGGTAGTAGAGATATTGAAAGAAGTAGAAGTTGATGGAAAATTTTTGTTTTTGAATTTAAAGATGGTTTTGTAGCAGGAGTTTCTACCATAAATAAATCAAATCCACCCAAACATAAAGTTCACCATGGAACTAGAGTCGTCTCAATCAATTAATTTCCTCGACCTTACTATTACCAGATTAAACGACCATTTCGATTTCAGTATCTATAGGAAACCTACACAAACCGACCACATCATACCTTTATCTTCCAACCACCCAATGTCACATAAATATGCAGCCTTCCATAGTTATATTCACCACCTAGAAACAATCCCACTATCACAATCCAACTACCAAACAGAACTCAATATTCTAAAACAAATAGCATCCAACAATGGGTATGACCCCAACCTCATTAACAAACTTATTAATAAGAGACAACTCAAACTATTGAGAGAGGCTGCGTTCCCCAGAGACTTGACCATTAAACCTCATTATGCTTCCTTACCTTACCTTCAAGATCGTCTTTCTGGAGATATCAGATATATCCTAAAAAGATCTGTTGAGAATACCCACATTTCTTTTAAAGTCCTGAACAATCTAGGACAATGTTTAACCAATTCAAAAGATTGCATCAACTACATGGATCGTAGTGGTGTTTACAAATTACAGTGCTCTGATTGTGATGCTACATATATAGGTAGAACCTGTAGATCACTAACTTCCCGTTCCCTAGAACACACTAAAAAAGAGAACACTTCCACCTTCTCACAACATCTTGCACAACATAAACATACCCTCAACATACCAGAAGACGTCTCTTTGTTACATAATATACCCCAAAAAAATTTTCTAAAATTAGATCTATATGAAGACTTGGAAATAGTCAAGGAAAAGCAAAGAAGCCCCAACTGCGTTAATCGCCATGTATCTTTCAACCGTGACTTTCAACCCTTACACCGACAACTCTTCTCATAACCCACACTTCTCAAATTTACCCCATCTTCTTTATCTTACCTTCCTCTATAAACGTCAACACCTTAATCCTTCTCAACAATTGTTGCTTTTTAAAACAACCACTCTCTCTACACTACTGTCACAACACTTCCTCCAAAAGAATTTTTCAGCCCCCTATTGTTAACATCATATCTATTATACCTCACTATTTCATTATTTTACAATCTTCACGTTTACATCATATTCATGTCCATTCTTTTTTCTTTTGCTAGTTCTCTGTCTTTTCATATATCTACCATCCACTCATTAGTTCTAAACTCAGTAAACATTTAAACACAATCCAGCAATTCATCAGAATTCACTTTCTCCCACTTTACCTAAACCCTTAATCAACCATTGCTCCCCCCTCTCTTAGTCAACAACTTAGTACACCATACTCACAAATAAAATTTCAGGCTTTTATGTATCGAATTTAATATAACCAAAATATATTTTGTTCAGGGTGCTAGATGCTTTAAGCATGAAGGACCTCTATCATCTCTAATTTTGTTGATTAACTCATTCATTTCCCTTTAACCCACTCTCCTTTATTCTTTAGTCATTCCATTTACTTTTATTCCTGCCAGGTCTCTGAGGATCTCAGCCTTTCCAAAAATTTTTAAATTTAATCACATATATTATAACTTTAATTTCTTCAGCCGGAAGATTTTCAATCCCTTTTCTCAATCTATTGGACTCACTTATATTAAAATTTTTACGATACAAGCAGTATTAAACAATTTCATCTACATACGAAGTCTTAC
The DNA here is from genome assembly GCF_040954645.1 of Diabrotica undecimpunctata. NCBI lineage: Eukaryota > Metazoa > Arthropoda > Insecta > Coleoptera > Chrysomelidae > Diabrotica > Diabrotica undecimpunctata. The sequence continues at coordinate 85,299,399 of NC_092810.1, read as the reverse complement.
ATTAGCTACAAATATATACTATTTATTTTTCCTTGTCCTAGATGTAAGCAACATAAAAGGACATTTCCATATATTTCAGCTAATTCGTCATAAATTACACCTTTTAGACCACACTCCATACGATAAAGAGTAACATAAGCTGCCTAATGCATACGTCATCCTCTTAAACATGACCTTCAACAACACCAGTAATTTACATCTTTTATATCCAATATTAAATAATTATAGAAAAATTTTTAAATCCCAACACCTGGATTGCTGTTATCATTTTGACATCATCAAAGTTTTTTAATCTTTTGGCTGTAGTAATATAATGTTTAACTAACACTGTTTCATGGTTCATTGACATTTTGTTTTTGACACCGTTTATGGGTATTTCATCAATCAGTTGCCAGCTGAAGTCCGTTTGAAGAGGTTTACTCTCCGGACACTGGAACTCACTTAAGCATGGGTGTATGTTACCTGAAGTAAAATCTAATTAAAATATTAAACATCATATAATATTATCAACATCATGTACAATCTTTGGTAACACATTTCATTTTAATGGGTTTTTACCCAAATATTTTGGTGGCTCAGGCATGGTAACCTGTAAGTATAACCATTTTATTGTTTTTTTTTAACCTTAGTCAAAATTTTAAACCACGTTTGCTGTAATTAAATGGTTTATACTTATTTTAGGTATTTTAACCTGATGATGGAACAGTTGTTCCGAAAACGTTCGTGCTTGTAATGTTGCCCTTTTAAGGGTTTTTATAAAATAAAATATACCCACATACAAAGACTAACCTCTTTTGTTATACGTGGTATACAGCCAGCTACAGGAATTATTTTCCTTGTGGATTTTTTTAATTTTTAATTACACTAAACTGAATAGCAGATTGAACCTTCTGGTTATAAATTTTTAAAGATGTTTAAAATAGTAAGTGAAAACCTTGGAGGAGACAAATACGCAACGTATCATGAGTGATAGTCAGTTTAAATATACTGTTGGACAAAATCGAATTACAAACAAATGTGCTTAACGATAAACCTAATCGTTCCTGTGTAGATGAACAACTTTTAACTGCCTTTCAAAAGAACAGAGATAAAATTTTAAAAAATTATGGGCAACGAATTGGATTTACTGTGCAGTACTTATTTTGGTAGAGGCAGAGCTCAAACCAAATGAACTGATGACATCAAGCGAATGGCTGGTCACGAATGGATGCAAAAAACAACAAACAGAAATGAATGGGCATACCTAAGAGAGGTTTACATCCGACAACGGATTGAATAGCTGTTGATGATGATGATGATGACTTATTTTAGACCCAACACATAAACTTGCAGTATGTGATAACTCACTTTGGGGTAAAGACTTGAAGAAAGAGTTGTATTTAGTTTTTAAGAACCTGTTACAAAAGTATGACGGAAATTAGCCAGCTGTAGAAAATAGAACTCAAAGTAATTCTCAATCTTCAGTGGTCACAGAAATACAAGATTAGCTTGAAATCAATTTCGAAAGCTATTATCAATCAAAGGTAGATAATAACAAAACCAAATGACTTAAATACTGAATTCTATGAGTAGGTACATAGCACTCCTACGAAGTACTGGCAAAGAAGATATTTTCAAGTGGTGACAAGTAAATAAAAAATGATTTCCTGTTCTTGTTGAAATGGCCAGAGACTTACTGAGTATTCCTGCTACGTCCGTATCATCTGAGCGATTGTTTTCTAAACCTGGCTTAGTTATTCGAAAACAGCACAATAGATTGACTAATGAAATTACCTCTTTTTTTAAATACCTCAATTTTCGAATTTTTGAGCTCACTGGATTTGCCAGGCATGCCACAGCATAATTTACAATTAAAAGCTGGATCTCCAATTATCTTGCTTTGTAATGTAAACCCGCCACGGCTGTGCAACGGTACGCGATTAGTCATTCGAAAATTGATGAAAAACATTATCGAAGCCACCATTTTAAATGGCAAGTTCAAAGGTGAAAATATACACTCGCGATCATAAAATCCGGGTCACCTTGAAAATTTCAAGTTTCTTGAATATTTTTGCATCTGGTGCAATAATAACCTTTTTTTAAGCTAATGTATTTTTTATTTGTCATCAATGTTTGTTTTGAAAGAAAAAAAAACGGTTTTGATGAAAAATACAGAACGTGGTAAAACATCAGTAGAATTTTAATGACTAATATCGTGTATTGTCTCCCCTTGCTCTAATAACCTCTTGCAGACGACGGGGCATATTCTCAATTTTTCTCTGGATTACATGTTGATGTATGTTATTCCACTCTCTCACTAACAGATCCTTAAGCTCATGTGCGTTGTTAGGAGGAGGTGTATGGGTTTGAATACGTTTTTTCAAATCTTCCCAGAGATGTTTGATGGGATTCAGGTCCGGAGACCTAGCTGGCCAGGGTAACCTTGTAATTCTAACCTCGTCCAAGTATTGCATACTGATCCTGGCATGCGGTCGAGCATTGTCCTGCATAAAAACGGCGTCTTCTCCAAGCCCTGCGATGGTGGGCATAACATGTTCTTCCAGAATCTCCGTAATGTTTCTTCGGGCAGTTAAGGACCCATTTTCGATTAAGGGTAATTCTGTGCGGAAGTCGGAAGATACACCTCCCCAAGCCATGAACGAGCCTTCATAAAATGGCATTCTTGGAGCAATGCAAGCTTGTGAAAATCGTTCACCGGTTCTCCTCCAAACTCTTGTCTATTGTCGAGCAAAAGCTAGTCGTGCAACTTGATGCGCCCGGTCAAGTGGCGGTCCTGTACCCATTACCCGAGACGATAGTACAGAAGAACGAAATCTTCTCCTGACTGTTGCAACGCTAACATTGCAATTTCGTACTTCCTGTAGACAATTTCGATGCATAACCGCAGTTGAGGTCCGGTTTCGTAAAGCCTGAAAGATAAGAAAACGGTCATCTCGTACCGTGGTCGTTCTTCTTCGTCCAGAGCCAGATCGTCTGGTTAGCAAATTCGTCTTCTGAAAGCGTTGAAGTACTCGTTGAACCGTAGAAAGGCTTACGCCAACAGTTCTTGCGACTTGTCGTTGAGTGTGACCGTCTTCCATAAGCGCAACAATGCGTGCCGTTTCAACAACAGTCAAGGCGTTTTTGGCAAAAAATAAACAATAATAAACACTAATAGTGGCACTAATAAAAACTAATGGCGGCATTAATAAACGTTTGTTTGTTGCGTTTGTACATAAAGTTGAAGCACAAATGAGACATTTAAAACAAGCGGCAGTTACAGGTACCGTTCATTTTGAGAAGTGTGCACTTTTTCGCGAAATTGGCACTATTGGTCTTCTTTTTTACAAAGGAAACCGCTAAGCTGACAACAATTCTCAGAAACATGCATTAGTTTGTATTTGTGTTATTATTATTTACGATAAAGCTCGTTAAAAATGAAATAACGGCCATTTTCAAGGTGACCCGGATTTTATGATCACGAGTGTATTAATACCACGGATTCCTATCATACCTACAGATGTGCCAATTCAATTCAAACGAATTCAGTTTCCGATTAGATTGGCATTTGCAATGACAATCAACAAATTCCAAGGCCAAACGATGTCTATTTGTGGCTTAGATTTGAGTACACCATGTTTTTCACACATGCAATTGTACGTAGCATGCTCTCGAGTGGGTAAACCATCCAGTTTGTTTGTGCTCGCTAAAGATGGGCTAACAAAAAATATTGTTCACGCTATAGCATTAAGAGATTGATTTTGTTTGTTAGGGTTACTATCGTAATTAATATGTGATATGTAATTTTAAGTAATAAACTATAATAACTTGAAAATAATATTGTTTTGCGTTTGTTATTTTTATATTCCCTTATCGTTCATAGCACTCCTCGCCCATTTCACGCATATACCACATACTTACAGACTTATAATAAGTAAGGAACTTTTTGTCTACACTAGAATTTATCTAGAAATAATTTATAAGGCAAAACAGCGTTTGCCGGGTCAGCTAGTATATAGTATATAGATACATATAGACATATATATATATATTTTGAATAAAATCCTTTATAAAAAGGTATATAAAAAACCCCGTTGGGCTATGTTGCATTGACAAAACGTTTTCGGAATAAATATTCCATCATCAGTGTCAAGTTAATACATGGATGTAGCCACTAAATATGTGGGTAAAAACCCTTTAAAAATTATTAAATAAGATTTGATTTACATTATGTCTAATTTACAGTTAAGATGTTAAAGTTACCGTTGGATTGGTAACATGGCGACATATGACTCTACATTAGTTGCGAGTCCTGAGACGGTATGTCTACGAGGACTTTGTCAAAGCAGCAACAAGTATATATATAAGTATGTATATATATATATATATATATATATATATATATATATATATATATATATATATATATATTGTTATGATGTATTTGTTTGTTTGAATGATGAGCAATGAGTATTTTTAATAATATAGGGTTTTTATCGCGGTTCTCAAAGAATTAGTTTGTAAGTATTTTTTTTAAATTATCTTTATTATAACTATTATGAAACACACATATATATCTAACCTAGCCAATGTAAATTTAAAATAAACTATCTTTAAATTGATATTCTTATAAAACTAATTAAATTCTATAGACAATGTAAAATTTAAACAAAACATCTTCAAAATTGAAATTGTTATGACACTAACTAAATTATATTAACAAAATTTTGTACCTTTCTTTCACTGAATGCCTAAATGAACTGTTTTCCACTATATAGATTCTAATCACCACTGAATGTCTTCGTACTTCGGTTATCCTTGTTTTTGTGAAATTACTTTTTCCAATTATCAGCTTCTACCAATTTAAGATATATTTTTCTTCACCAGCATTTATAAACCACCAAGCAAACCAGCAAACAGCATTTATATTTATTCTTCTTTTCAATATACCAATATCCAATTATTATAAGTTGATTTATACTAATCTCCAATCATAATATAATTTTAATTCCTTCCAATATTCTTCTAATATACTTTTATAATCTTCAATAATTATTTGTGTATAATTATAAATGTGCATTAAAATATATGCATAATTTTTAATCTTCATTTAACTCACTATATTAAACAATTGGACTATTTGTAACTGATTCACTGACTCCAACTAACTTTCATATTTCTTACTAAACTGCCTGACTGCTTACTAAAACTTTTCTGACTGCACTATCTTGAAAATTCTGAACAATTGACTTCACTAACTAAATGAGTCTATCTTCTACTAACTTTCATAATAAACTGGCCATCTTGAATCCAAATCACGGGTATTTATATCTTTTCAATCTTCCAGAACCATCTGGTAAGAAATCATGTTCGATTTAGTTCTATTTCTTCTATATGGATGTTCTCGAAAAAAATATCTGTTCGATCCATCGACATAATATTATTCCAGAATGTTCCAACATAAACACAGGTCAAATTCTGCATTCTGGAGAATTCGTTAATGTTCTATTGATAATTTTGTTGACATTTAGGCTTTTCAGATCAGAATAAACATTTAAATCATTAAATATATATAAATTAAACATTTTAAACTAACATTATTATTATAACCCCACTTTAATTCCTAAAATGTCACTTAGAGAGTATGTATAGTGTGTTGCCTAGTCACATGGCTCACTTAAATATATCTACAAAATCATAACTACTAAAATACAACTTTTTACAATTATTATATGCTAATTTCTTAAAATGCCCTCACATAAATATATTTTTATAAAATTCTCTAGTATATAACTTATAAATTATTTTCTATAAACCCCAATCGTATCAATACCCCAAAATAATATTTAAAATAAATAATTTACTTATTATTTTTTTAAATATTAATTTTCTCATACCTTATTAAATTTAATAAATCAATTTTTTTTATTTAAAATGTGTTAAGTACATCCCTGTTCGCTGTCTATGTCAAACTGTCATGTCAAATGGAGCAATTGAAAATGGAGGCTATCAGAAAATAAACATATAATCTAATCATCTATTATTGTGTTATGTTTATTTATAAACAAAATCTAGGAATTATTTCCATTCAACAGGCTTTCATCCATATGAATTGGTAAGTTTTACACTTTATTAGGTATATTAGAAAGACATTTATAAATTCAATTTTGTATCTAACCCCAAATTATGATTTTTAGGGTACAAAATAATTTCCATATGTACAAAACAACAAGTATGATGTCAAATTGATTCACAACAATAAAATCGTATTGTAAGTGTTATTATTAGTGTTAAGTTTATAACCTAGATATATCACTACTTTTTGAAAAAATGTACATTTTTCTTGATTTATTTTTAGTCCAACTTTGTCTTATCTATTTATTATAATTTTTAGGTGTTTCTCATGATCTTCAGCCGTTAGAAAAAATTAATATATCATCAATGTAGTGAATTAGAAAATGTTCATATTGATCCAAAATATCATGAAGACATCTACATAAAGCACTGCAAAATGATTGAAGTCCAAATGGTACTACTTTGAATTGATATACTACTCCATCTATCTGAAATCCTGTATACTGTCTACTTTTTCTTTCTAGAGGTATTAACCAAAAACTATGCTGTAAATCGATTTTAGTGAAAAATGACATTTCTGTAATTCTTCCTAGTATTCCATCTTCTAACATATTATTAATCGTTCTGTTTACTTCTTCTCTGTATTTATATGGTATTGGGTATGCTTTTGTTTTAAAATCTTTTTCTTCTTTAACTTTTATACTATGGATATAATTTTGTGCAATTCTATTTTCTTTATTGACAAGTCCCTTGTGTTGCTCCAATATGGAAATGACTATTGATTTATATTCTTCAGGGCAATTTAAAACTTTTATCATATCTTCTTCTTTACAAATAACATTATTCTTCATTATGTACTCATTATTCCTTGCTTCCAATTTTACGCACTCCACCTCGTAGGCATCCATCTGCTTAAAATTTCCATTCTTTTTAAATATTCACTACAATAATTATTCTTTACATTCTTTTGGGACATATCCCTATCATCAAAATACATTTCTTCTTCATAAACATCACTATTTTCTTTTAATAATATCCTATCAACTCTTATTCCTTCTTCCACCTCATCTTTCTGCATAAATTTAATTATTTGCCCTTCCAAAGTTACCATTTTTTTTTAAATCTATCTTTACTTCCTTCTTTTCCAATTCATCATTTCCCATTAATATATCAACACATAAATCCTTGACAATAAATCCTTGCATATTAATTTCTTTATTTAGAATATTAATTTTAAAATTGGCTAGTTTATCAATTTCACCCAACTTCTTATTATTTGCACCAATAATTTTAATTTTTGGAATCTTTATTATATCTGATAGTTTTAATGTATTAAAAATAAAATTCTCCGAGACTAAAGTACTTTCTGAACCAGTATCTATCATAATTTTAATCATTTTATTTTTGGCCAAAGCATTTATATAAATTAAATTAATAGAGTCAATAATTTTATCCTCATCTAAAGAAATAAATTCAGAAGGTTTTTCATAATAGCAATGGCCTAACTTGTAATTCAGAAAGTTTACTGAACAAAATTTTGATTATTAGAATTCTCAGATTGTATCTGACCACTTGGATCTGCTGTCCTATGTCTTTCAATACTATGACTTCTACTCATATTTTCCTGCCTTGTACTACTTCGTTCCCTGTCTTCGCAGCTTCTATTCCTTCGAACACAATTTACCTGTCTGTTATAGTTAGGTCGCTCTGTATTTCTTCTATTGTTAAAATCTTGTTTATTATTATTAGTACTGTTATTAAAATGTTGTCTATTATAACTAGTATTGTTATTAAAATTCTGTCTATTTTGATTACTGTTATTATTATTAAAATTTTGTAAACTATCACCATATCTAGTATTATTGTTATATGATTGTCTATATTGTTGATTATCATGTTTATTATATTGAAAGTTATTATTGTTTTTTTTGTTGTTATTATTATTACTTGTCATATTACCACTTTGTATTCTTTGAATAAAATTAATAAAACTCTCTATTGTTTGAATATTTTGTACAGTTACTGTTTGCACAACATCAGCATCAAAATGTCTAGATACATTTAAGACCGTTTCATCCTCTCTAAGTGGTGGTTCTAAATATTTTGCAACTGTTATCAGTTATAATGCATAATCTACCATATTTGATTTTAAATTGTGATTATACTTTCCAAAATATAGAATTTCTCTAAACTTGGCTTGCTCTAATTCACCCCAATAATAATTTAAAAATTTATTTTCAAATGTTTGAAAATTATCTAAATCATTTTCAATACTAGCAAACCAAGTTGCTGCATTGTCATTTAATGTCATTCTAATATAATCTTTAATATCATTAATATTATTCACAAATCTTAATTTATGTTTTAAACTATTTATGTATACTCTAGGATGCAAATTTTTTATATTACCAGAGAATTTAATCCCAGTCTCATTTGTTAAATTTAAGTAAGGTCTCCCTATGTCTCTCATTTGTGAAATATCATCTATTCTCTGTTCCACATTTCTTATTTGATTACTATTTATTTGGATATTTTGTTGTATATCGTCTAATTTTTCTTCTGTGTTTCTTCTGTCTTCGTTAATTTTTACTTCTAAGTTACATTTCTGCAACTCTATTTTCTGTTCTATATCTATCTTATTATCTTGAATAATCCTCTTTACTTCTGTCCTCTCATTGTCTATCCTTTTCTTGTAGTCATTCCGTATACTTTTTATTTCATTTGCTACTTTTTTCTCTGCAGCTTCAAGTTTTTTATCCATTTGTTTTTCCATTTGTTTTACAATTTTATTATTATTATCTTCTATTTTCTTTTCTAATTTTCTATAATTCTCTTCCAACTTTTGTTCCATTTTTTTCATGTCTTCTTTGACTTCTTTTGAATTCTCTTCCATTTTTTTCGTATTCTCTTCCATTTTCTGTTCTATTTTTTTCATGTCTTCTTTGATTTCTTTTGAATTCTCTTCCATTGTCTTGTTCATCTGCATCATTAATGACATCAAAGCTGCCATATTGACATTTTCCTCTCTTTCTGGATTCATTTCTGCAGCATCTTGTGGAGCTTGAACTAAACTCTCCTCTTGTATAGGTTGTGTTTCTACTTCCACATCTTCTTCATTCTTTTTGCTTCTTGTACCTTTTTTTCCTTGAAACATTTTGAGACTTTACTTGTTCAAATACAATTAAAAATAAAATCTATAATTTTTTTTTTAATGAAAATTAATTATTTTATATGAGAGCACTTATCTTTCCAAACTAATTCTTTTAAATAGAGAGCCCCACGTTGGGCGCCAAATTGTTATGATGTATTTGTTTGTTTGAATGATGAGCAATGAGTATTTTTAATAATATAGGGTTTTTATCGCGGTTCTCAAAGAATTAGTTTGTAAGTATTTTTTTTAAATTATCTTTATTATAACTATTATGAAACACACATATATATCTAACCTAGCCAATGTAAATTTAAAATAAACTATCTTTAAATTGATATTCTTATAAAACTAATTAAATTCTATAGACAATGTAAAATTTAAACAAAATATCTTCAAAATTGAAATTGTTATGACACTAACTAAATTATATTATTAAAATTTTGTACCTTTCTTTCACTGAATGCCTAAATGAACTGTTTTCCACTATATAGATTCTTATCACCACTGAATGTCTTCGTACTTCGGTTATCCTTGTTTTTGTGAAATTACTTTTTCCAATTATCAGCTTCTACCAATTTAAGATATATTTTTCTTCACCAGCATTTATAAACCACCAAGCAAACCAGCAAACAGCATTTATATTTATTCTTCTTTTCAATATACCAATATCCAATTATTATAAGTTGATTTATACTAATCTCCAATCATAATATAATTTTAATTCCTTCCAATATTCTTCTAATATACTTTTATAATCTTCAATAATTATTTGTGTATAATTATAAATGTGCATTAAAATATATGCATAATTTTTAATCTTCATTTAACTCACTATATTAAACAATTGGACTATTTGTAACTGATTCACTGACTCCAACTAACTTTCATATTTCTTACTAAACTGCCTGACTGCTTACTAAAACTTTTCTGACTGCACTATCTTGAAAATTCTGAACAATTGACTTCGCTAACTAAATGAGTCTATCTTCTACTAACTTTCATAATAAACTGGCCATCTTGAATCCAAATCACAGGTATTTATATCTTTTCAATCTTCCAGAACCATCTGGTAAGAAATCATGTTCGATTTAGTTCTATTTCTTCTATATGGATGTTCTCGAAAAAAATATCTGTTCGATCCATCGACATAATATTATTCCAGAATGTACCAACATAAACACAGGTCAAATTCTGGATTCTGGAGAATTCGTTAATGTTCTATTGATAATTTTGTTGACATTTAGGCTTTTCAGATCAGAATAAACATTTAAATCATTAAATATATATAAATTAAACATTTTAAACTAACATTATTATTATAACCCCACTTTAATTCCTAAAATGTCACTTGGAGAGTATGTATAGTGTGTTTCCTAGTCACATGGCTTACTTAGATATATCTACAAAATCATAACTACTAAAATACAACTTTTTACAATTATTATATGCTAATTTCTTAAAATGCCCTCACATAAATATATTTTTATAAAATTCTCTAGTATATAACTTATTTAAAATAATCAAATACTTTTTTATATCTAATATTATGTAGTATATAACTTATAAATTATTTTCTATAAACCCCAATCGTATCAATATATATATATACATATATATATATATATATATATATATATGTATATATATATATATATATATATATATATATATATATATATATATAATATGCAACAGGTAATTGTGATAACTCAGTCTTAGATATGTTTAAAACACACATTACAGCTATCGAACTTAAAGAAAACGAAATCATACAAAAATTTAACAATCAAATAGTATTTGGACAGTCAATTGATACGAGATTCAATAAACTCTTAAACAAAATAAATAATAACAGCTTTGCACTTATATCCGCCGTGAATAAATTATCTGCTGATTTTGACGGTTATGTTGCCTTACATAATGAAATAATTTACCTCCAAAACATTAATAAACTTGAAAAATTGAAAGAAAATGTCCTTTGAACTTATTCAAGAAAGGCCCTTTTAATAAATGACAATCATCCTTACGAGCTTCTAGAAGATTCTAAAGCCTTTATCTGCGACACTTCTCAAACAATGCTCATAATAATCAAAATTCCCATTCTTCATGTTAACCTATACCTTACCTACAGAATTTTTCCTATCTCTACGACAGATCACATTATGATATTGCCACACACACATTTTTATGTCAATAACAAATGGTATGAAGACTGCAATGGACATGCCGAATATATGATTTGCAAAAAGATATTTTATAAAAAAATATTATACTTATTTGAGTTTTTATGATATTGCAGATACAGTGAGTTCCACATGTTATCAGACTTTTTAAAGAGCCTTCCAGATATTTTGAAAATTTCTACAGAATGGCTGCATCCGACTTCGAATTTTTATTGACAAAAGTTGGACCTTACATTCAAAAACAGGATACGAATATGAGGATGAGTGTGCCAATCGATCAAAGACTGACGATTACGTTACGATTTTTAGCTACAGGTGATAGTTATAGAAGTTTGGGATTCCTCTTCAAATGTTCCAGTGCAAATTGTGTTCAAGACGTATGTAAAGCTTTAAATCAAGAAGTAAGGGATAAAATAAAGGTATGTATATTATTTTAATTATAACATTTATTTTTTATTACAACGTAAACGAAAATAAACATTTAGCAGTCAATTATAAACGAAAAATATTAATATTTAGTGCGAATCACCTAGTTTTAACAGCCATTGTATGAATCGTTTATTTGATTGTTTAAAGTTGATTGGGCTGATCCATCATAGCGTGGATCATGTGCTTGAAGTTGCCATTGTGTAGAGCCACCAAAGTTTTGAGCATAGGTAGTTGGTTCAGACATTGGAGAGGGTAGAGAATGGGAAGTGTACGAACTCATCACTTTATAGTCCCCCATAAAATTATTAGACCGTCCGAGATATAGTAAACTGATCACCGGCATCCTTTGGAGATAGGTAAACTCATCACCGCAGATAGGTAAACTCATCACCAGTATTTTTGCTCTAAGTCGCTGGTTTCTAATGCGGAACATTACCTGTAACACTTCTCGTTTATGTGGTAATTTATTAAATTCAGGAATTATTTTAAGCAAATTGCTTTAAAATAGATATTAATATCGATTTTTTTACGGTGTGGCCTATTCGACGTATCTGCCAATCTAAACAGTTTTGAGATCTGAAAATTCAGTTGCATAGGTTTTCAAAAGTAACTTTATAATGAAAATATTTATGGGCATGTGCTGTTTCCGTTTATATCGGAAATAGTCCTCAACTTAAATACTAATTAGAAATCTATTTATTATAAGAGAATGAATCAAAATGCGTAAGTACAGTCTCCTGGCTTTAATAAACGGTTAAAGCCTACTTAAAGAAAAATTATCTCGAGAAAACAGGACAAGTACATAAAAACTCTGCAGTTTTATATACACCATTGTTTAGTACTGTAGAAGCGTAGATACAAAAATTAGGATATTGGGATGAGAATGGTAAAAATGGTTGGAAAATGGGAAAAAAAGGATTCGCATGGATTTGTCGTGAAATGTATATGGCTAGACTGGGATGCCCAAACAGTTAAAGGAAAAAGAGTTTCATTACTTTCGTAGTTGTCTACCATATAATCGGCCATTTTTATAAATGAAGGCAGGCTAGGGATATCCGCATAAAATCGTTGACAAAACAATCGACGACTCGTTCTGGGTCCAAAAATGGCCAGCCAAATAAGTGGTGCAGCCACTTGCCATTGGAATCTCTCCTCTTGTAAGTGGTTACCAAACCAAGTTTTTGGATTTTGCGAAACCAACTTTGAGTCAAGTGAAATAAACACCCAATTCGGTTCACATATGGTCGAATGGCAATTACGAAATCAGTCACAAGTCTTAATGAACTTAAAATGACACCAACTTCTTCGGAGCAACGAATTAATTGAGTAATGCCCATTTAATAAGCTATGGATGGTAAATAATTGCAAGAAAAATTTTGGAGCGTATTGAAATGTACTATCAAAGTAATATAAAAAAAAAAAATATTTTGTTGCGAATTGTTATTCAACACAAAACATTTGTCGCGGTCCGTCTATAGCTTCATCTATTGGATTGCTTGATGCGCTTTCCCATTCTCTTAGGTACAGGTGACATAAAAGAAAAACGATCGTTGCTCATATTCCTCCGAATACAATAGATCCCCGTTGTTGTCATGTGTTCTTTGAAAGAAGTTGCAATCTTTTGGTGAATGATTTTTGATGGCCTCTCTTGAGCTTTTATCTTGCAGGAGTTGCTTGACTTGACGACTTAGTTTTCGAAGGTCGCTTGAAGGCCGAAGGAGCAGTGCAGAATATTTTCCGCAACTAAAATAATTATAGAAATATAAACACATACTGGTCATTTTCAGAAAACTGGATTTTATTACATAAAATAAAGTCTCCTTTAGTTTTAATAATTTTAATAAGTTCTTTGCATACTTTTACGTTTCATGTGAAAAATTACTTGATTGAATTATAAAAAATGATCCATTTATGGTTAAGTCAAAAAAATATTTGGATCTTCAGCTGGTATTCTAAATTATAAGAGTACAATTGCAATTCTACACAGAAATTAGTTATTTATACTAAGTGATTTTCCAATCCTTGTACTTTGAATTTTTATTAAAAATATCTAGCAAGAGAAATGTAGAGTATTTCTTAACAAACTTTAAAGAACAATATTAACACACATTAATTTGTGTTTGGATTTAAACTACTAAATATGCAGGGTCTTTCACTCTACCACCGTTCATGAAACATGGAAATTGTGTAAAATAAGAAAAATAGCGAAGTTCTTTAGAATTAAGTGGTCGATCACCAAAAATTATTTTCGGCTAACGAGATATTGCATTCACACTTATTATTATTACCGCACTTTTCTGAAATATACATACTTTGGTTTGTATCTAACAGTTTTGTAAATATTAATTTTCTTATTCTTATTGCAATTGTCAACAAAAGCAATTGGATTTTAGAATCTTTCAATTGAAATTTGAAATTATTGATATCTATCATTTTTCGTCCGCTTTGGCTCAAAACGTAATGAGCAGCTCTCCATCCATGTTAAATTTTGAGGAATTCACAAATAAAAACCAATAAATAAAATTTGCATTTATTACATCTATTTTAGATTTATTCTGTCAAATTACCAAATCTTAGCGGTTTGCAAGGGGTTAATGGTCTATACCTGCCACTGGGTGCAGGTAGGCCAGTGATGAGTTTACCAATCTCTCGGGGTCTATTTGAAAATCCTTACTTTTATGGCGGTGATGAGTTTGTACTATGTACAACGGTATTTATGGTAATTGGTGATGAGTTTACGTGTACCCAGAGAGGACGTTGAGAATATGGCGACATCTGCTGAGAGTATGGGGAAGGTTGAGATTGATGTGAATGTGATTGTGATGTATGAGCTGATGTTTGTTGTCCTTTATTATTCTGCAGAATTGGCCTATAAAGGTTTGAATTTCTCAACCGAAACATCATGTTATCTATCTCATGCATGGCTAATCCTTGACTGTTACCATCCATTGTCCTAAATTTGGTGAGAAGCAGTTCAACGAATAATTATAAAATATCTTTTTCCGGTTTGCAATCAACATTTGCCTTTAAAATTTTGAGGGGCCTCATCTATTTGATGTTGTACTTACTCTGTTGGAGTTACTTTTCTTTTTTTTCCTCTAGCCGTTTTTATGACAACTTTTGGGGACGGTGTTTTATCTCCACCTTCTATATCATCCTGATTTTGAATAGCACTAGAAGCAGAAGGTGAATGTGATAGTGAATCTTCGTTCTCAATAGTTTCTAAAACAGTCTTGTCTTCAGAGACTTCATTTGTAGTCTCCTGAAAAGATACAATAAATAATATGTAACAATTTATCAGTATTTTGTTTATTTTTACGATGGTTTATTATTTCTTTTTAGATTCCCGAAACTGAACAACAATGGATAGAAGAAGCTGCAGATTTGAACAAAGGTGGAATTTCCCGCTTTGCGTAGGTGCAAAGGATGGGAAACATGTATTAATACAAGCACTAAAAAACAGTGCAACAGAGTATTATAATTACAAAGGAACATTCAGTATTGTTCTATTTGCACTTGTAAATGCCAATTATTTATTCGCATTTGCGGACATAGGATGCCAGGGACGAATTATGGATGGAGGAGTTTTTCGCAATACAGTCCTATTTAAGAAATTGAACACGAACCAACTGCATTTACCTCCTGCAAAACCCCTAATGCCTTTAAGCAAATATATGCCATATGTTATAGTGGCCGATGATGCATTTACTCTTAGTCCTAATATTATGAAGCCATACCCAGGTGTTCAAATAAGGGGCAGTGCTAAGAGAATATTCAACTACAGGTTATCAAGATGCAAGCCAAATGCATAGTGGAAAGTGTCTTTGGCATTATGTCGTCGGTATTTAGAGTTTTCCGAAAACCTATTCTGCTTGAACCAGAAAAGGCCACATTAATTACTATGACCTGCGTCCTACTTCATAATCACCTGAGAAAAAGTAAAGTATCCAGGTCAACATATTCGCCACCAGGTTCTTTCGATTCTGAGGAAAATAGAGGACTTATTCCATGATTATAACGTGAGGGTCAAGTTGAAATAAACTTCTTTTTGTCCCTACAAAAGCAACCTCGAAAAGCATCTCTGAACGCAAAAGAAGTTAGGGATAAATTTTCAGAATATTTCCAGTCCAACGATGAAAAAGTACCGTGGCAATAAGATTAGTAAAAAGCCTTGAATTTTATACATAATAAACTTACTATATTTTTCGAAATAAATTAATATAAAATAAAAACTTACCGCTGAATTTATTGTCCTCACTAGAAAGTCCAAGTCGGCATGTAAATGTCATCTGATCCACTCCCACTTCTTTTGCATTGTGCCACTTTTTTTGCATATTTTCTATATATAGCGAATAATCCATCTTTTTTCTTTTTTTAGTTCTTTCATTGGTGTTGCAAATGTATTTTGTAATCTTGTCCATGCCTCGTACACAATATTTCTATCCTTATGGTCCTTATGTTTTGGATTCCATATTAAGGCGCAGTTACACGGCGCGTGGATCGGCGAGACTGGCTTAACGAACCACGATCCACGTGCCGTCTGACATAGGCAGTTTGCTATTGGCTCGCGGTTCGCGGTGCGTGGTTCGAAGGATCCGTCGGCAGTCGATAAATATGCACAGATCAAAAACATTTGGCTCACCAGTTCGTACAAGGTTCGTAAAGTTTCGTGTAGTTGTATTTGAAACGGTACGTTACGGAGTTTTTTTAATAAAATTACACTAAAATGGCGTGGGCAGCAGAAAAATCACTAGAATTTATTGAAGCGCTGCAATTGGGAGAAGTAATATGGAATCCAAAACACGAGGGCCATAAGGACAGAAACATTGTGTACGAGGCATGGACAAGATTACAAAATACATTTGCAACACCAATGAAAGAACTAAAAAAGAAAAAAGATGGATTATTCGCTACATATAGAAAATATGCAAAAAAAGTGGCACAATGCAAAAAAAGTGGAAGTGGATCAAATGACATTTACACGCCGACTTGGGTTTTCTACGAACCGATTGACAGATTTTTAGATTCAATTTATGTTCCAGGGAGGACAATAAATTCAGCGGTAAGTTTTTATTTTATATTAATTTATTTCGAAAAATATAGTAAGTTTATTATGTATAAAATTCAAGACTTTTTACTGATCTTATTGCCACGGTACTTTTTCATCGTTGGACTGGAAATATTCTGAAAATTTATCCCTAACTTCTTTTGCGTTCAAAGATGCTTTTCGAGGTTGCTTTTGTAGTGGTAAAAAGAAGTTTATTTCACTTTGACCCTCACGCTATAATCATGGAATAAGTCCTCCATTTTCCTCATAATCAAACGAACCTGGTGGCGAATATGTTGACCTGGATACTTTATTTTTTCTCAGGTAATTATGAAGTAGGACGCAGGGCATAGTAATTATTGTGGCCTTTTCTGGTTTAAGCAGAATAGGTTTTCGGAAAACTATAAATACTGACGACATAATGCCAAAGACTTTTTCCACTATGCATCTGGCTTGCATCTTAATAAACTGTAGTTGAATATTCTCTTAGCACTGCCCCTTACTTGAACACCTGGGTATGGCTTCATATTATTAGGACTAAGAGCAAATGCATCATCGGCCACTATAACATATGGCATATATTCGCTTAAAGGCATTAGAGATTTTGCAGGAGGTAAATGCAGTTGGTTAGTGTTCAATTTCTTAAATAGGACTGTATTGCAAAAAACCTATGTCCGCAAATGTGAATAAATAATTGGCATTTACAAGTGCAAATAGAACAATACTGAATGTTCCTTTGTAATTATAATACCCTGTTGCACTGTTTTTAAGTGATTGTATTAATACATGTTTCCCATCCTTTGCACCTACGCAATGCGGGAAATTCCACCTTTGTTCAAAATCTGTAGGTTCTTCTATCCATTGCTGTTCAGTTTCGGGAACCTAAAAAGAAATAATAAACCATCGTAAAAATAAACAAAATACTAATTAATTGTTACATATTATTTATTGTATCTTTTCAGGAGACTACAAATGAAGTCTCTGAAGACGAGACTGTTTTAGAACCTATTGAGAACGAAGATGCACTATCACATTCATCTTCTGCTTCTAGTGCTATTCAAAATCAGGATGATATAGAAGGTGGAGATAAAACCAATTCCACACCAGTTGTCATAAAAACGGCTAAAGGAAAAAACAGAAAAGTAACTCCAACAGAGCAAGTACAACATCAAATGGATGAGGCCTTTAAAATTTTAAAGTCAAATGTTGATTGCAAACCGGAAAAAGATATTTTACAATTATTCGTTGAACTGCTTCTCACCAAATTGAGGGCAATGGATGGTAACACTCAATAATTAGCCATGCATGAGATAGATAACATGATGTTTCGGTTGAGAAATTCAAACATTCATAGGTCAATTCTGCAGAATAGTATAGGACAACAAACATCAGTTCATACATCACAATCACATTCACATCAATCTCAACCTTCCCCATACTCTCAGCAGATGTCGCCATATTCTCAACATCCTCTACCCTCTCCAATGTCTGAACCAACTACCTATGCTCAAAACTTTGGTGGCTCTACACAATGGCAACTTCAAGCACATGATCCACGCTATGATGGATCAGCCCAATCAACTTTAAACAATAAAATAAACGATTTATACAATGGCTGTTAAAACTAGGTGATTCGAACTAAATATTAATATTTTTCGTTTATAATTGACTGCTAAAATGTTTATTTTCGTTTACGTTGTAATAAAAAATAAATGTTATAATTAAAATAATATACATACCTTTATTTCATCATTTAGTTCTTAATTTAAAGCTTTACATACTTTTTGAACACAATTTGCAACAGTTTGTCTGGAACATTTGAAGAGGAATCCCAAACTACACAATTTGAAAGTCTTATTTTTTTACTTACCTCTACCGACCTCTCATATACGATGCCACCCACCACCTCTTCTTCTTGCGTTTTTTCATTTTCTTTTGTAATATAATTCCCGCATCAATAATGCACAAGCTAGCAGACGCAATAACTTGTCTCGCGTCCATGGCCATTGTTGCAGCACTGATTTTGGTTCCGCATTGGAAAGGCGAACAAAATGCGTCACATATCTGTACGAACCACATACCATTTTGACACACCTGATTTGCACAATGGCAAGCCAATACGTACTTTTTGTAGATTTGTAAATGCTTTATGAATTTCGGATTCTAGTGCAACAATGTTATTAGCTGTCGATCTGTCTGAACAGTATACGCTTTGTATTGGAATAAAAAGTTTTTTCTTTTCCAAGTGCCATTTCAGTCTTTTACTCAATATTCTCTCCATTGCTTTGCAAATGTTACTGGTGAGAGATATTGGATGATAGGAGGATGGTAAGTTTTTTGGCTTATTCATTTTTAAACAAGGAATTATAATTGCTTGAAGTCATATTGAAGGACACGTTTTATTTGTGTAAATATTGTTAAAGATGTCAACTAAAATTTTCTTTACTGTTTCAGGTAGTTTCTCAATATTGTTGAAATATCATCAGGTCCTGAAGAAGTTTTCTTAGCATTGCCTAGGCTTTCGTTTAACTCGTCTAGTGTAATCGGTATATTGAGAGGGCATAAAATATCTTTTATTTTGATTTGTGACAATTCGGTTTTTTCTTTGTGTTTTAAGAATGTAGAGTTATATTGATCATTGCTCGAATATAATTGATAGTGATCAGCTAGATTTCTACAATTTCTAGTTTTATCTGAAGTAATTAAGTTATCTGTAGCAATGGTGTCGATATAATTAATTTTGGTTGAGCCTTTTATTTTCCTTATTTTCTGCCAAATATCACTTATTGGTGTAGATGGCACTGAATCTGGCTCTTAACGCTCTAAATCTAGCTAAGTTAGTTTCGGAATTGTGTTTTTTCAATATATTAAAGGAGTGTTTTGTTTGTTTTAAAGAAGTTTCTATTTCGATATTCTACCAGGGTATAGGTGTTTTTGTGGTAACTTTAGTTTTTCCAATCGCTTCTCTGGCTGAATCTATTGGATATCATTAAAATTTGTTATTGTGATGTTTATATCTTCTGATATTTTAAAGTCTTTCATTCGTTCAGTTATTAAACTAGCGTACTTTTCCAGTCCGCTGATTTTAATTGCCATGTTTCATCTGGTTTTGTATTAATGTTTGTGTCTTTAATATTAGTAATCAAAATTGGAAGATGGTCGCAGTCAAATAAGTGTGAAAGTGTATTCTACTTTCAGACTTATTGTATACTATATCAAGTAGTGGTGCTAAAGTTGAATTGCTGAGGGATAAATCGATGGTTGAAAACGTGCCATTGTATGAGTTGAAACGGGTCGACATTCCTGTGTTCACTAGTACCAGTTTGAGGTTGTTAATTATTTCTAATAGAGTTTTGCCATTTTTGTCAGTTTTCGCAGATCCCCAAGATTCGTTATGACAATTTGTGTCAGCAAAAATTAATTTAGGAGATGGAATTTGATCTATCACTTTTTGTAGTTCTAGGAGTATGGATTCTTCCGGATGTGGTAAATATACAATTCAAATGTTAATTTTGAAATGATGAACTATTGAGACTGCAACAGCTTCCAAAACAGAATTTCTTTTGGACTCGACCGTAGATTTCACAAAGATGCTAACATCACCGCTAGCTATTTGCTGCACCGGTCTATTTTTGATGTATGGTGTATAGTGTTTCAAAATGACATTATTATTAGAAAGTCGTGTTTCTTATAAACATATTAATAAAGGTGAGGATTCATTGGTTAATATTTTTAAGTTTTCGATATGGCTGTAAAAGCTATTCAAATTCCATTGAACTATGAATTTGGTTATTGGATAGAGTAGCCGTCGCTTTCTTCTTCAATAATAGAAGAGTTGTCTGTTCCATGTATCTTTTTTAAGATCCTTAAAATGTTGTTTTTAAGACGTCGGTCGTTTGTGTTTGTGTGTACCATTTGCAATTCAGTGCTAAGTCCTTCTAAGTCATTTGTATAATCCTTTGCTACGTTTTCAAGAAACTTTGAACCTATAGCATTTGTAATATAGTCGCATAGTTCTGTGTATTTTAGTGTGTAAGGAGTAGTAGTTGACGATAAAATAGCTTCTATAGGTTTCATTGAGGTTTCGATATTTAAAGCTTTTTTAATCCTTTTAGCAGCAGATTTCTTTGGAACAGGAAATAGTATTTTTTGATTTTCTGACTCTATTATTTCAGGATATGTTGACATTTGTCTTTTTATAGAAGTATGTGATATTATGTTGGTATTATTAGATAGTAATTCGGATAGGTTTTGTGAGTTGGACGAGGTTTTGGTAGTGGTCTGGTTGAAAAAGTAGCAATAGTACTGGATTGATGAGCAGTTGAGGTTTCTGATGTAAGGGATGTTTTATTTATTGAATCATTTTCTGTTTCAGAAATATTGACATTTTTAGATTGAGATAGCTGGTCCATATTTTGTATATTAATTGGTTTGATAGTGCAGTTTTCATCTTTTTGTCCTGTCGTATTACATTTTGACCAATTTAGGCCATATAAGGAAAGATAAATTCTGTAGGGGGTATTGTCATGGGATATTAAATGTGAATTTAGGATATGATTATTAGTTGTTGGAACAACAAATACTTGACGCCTGAAGTTTAATATATGATTGTAATCAGATTCGGCCATGCCACTTTTAAAAATGTTAATTTAGACACTGCAATAAGCTCCAATTTTTTGAGCTCTTCTTCAATAATAGTGTTTGAAATACTGGGGCAGACATTTGATATCACTAGTAGGCTCGTAGGAGTAATTCATCTTCTAATTTCTATGTCGTTTTCTTGTATTGAAACGGATTTGTGATTATGTAGTAATTTTTCTAAGATTGTAGTATTACTGAGATAAATGCATACTCTGTTATTTGAGATTCTGGACGCGAAGATGATATTTTTTGGTTGTACTAAAGTTCCTATTGCTGTTATGTATTCGTGTATTCTTATATCCGGTACTGATTACAAAACAATAATTGCTTGTTCTTTGGATGGAAAGTTAAAGTTGCTTACGGCATTAGAGTAGGTTAATGTTGAAGAAGACGTTGGTGCTGAAGATAATAGTTTGATGATTACTGTGTCAGTTTTTAAATTGTTATCCATTTTTAATTTTTATTTTCTTCACTTAATAGTATTAATACTAGAGCCGCTACTGACTTAAGGTAATTAAGTCGGTTTATCGGCGTTTTTATTTGAAATAAAAATAGATCTTCTGTTGTTTAGTTCTCAATAAAATCCTGTAAATGGTTTTATATGGATCAAATAAAAATTGTACTTACAATGTTTCTCTTCTGTAATTAGAAAACACTTTAATTTCACTCTTAGTACAAACTTGTATTTAAATTTTTGGTATAAACCAACAAAAAACACGTTTTATTCGGAGCTGAAATTTATCGACACTTTACTATAACATTTTTCTTTACGTGCTTATTATTGTTTGTTTTAGTTGTTTATCGTTTTTAGGGTTATCGTTAGGGTAATAGCGTTTGTTTATCGTTTGTTTCTTAATATTGTTCTGAAGCTGTTTTCTTGTGGCATTTTAAAGTTAATAATATTTAAATGGGAATAAGCCACAATTAAAGGTTAAAGTACGTTTATTAACGTTTCCATTTCCACTTCTGAAATCGTTCTCAAAATACAAACATTAGTAAATTCTAATTTAATCATTCAATTTACTAATGTTTGTATTTTGAGAACGATTTCCGAAGTGGAAATTGAAACGTCAATAAACGCATTTTAACCTTTAATTGTGGCTTATTTCCATTTAAATATTAATTACGTTTATGTCTTGCTCTTTTGTAGGATTGAATAGCTTCCCAATCTTTCGTGTTTCTTTTCATAGTGTTCAATTTAATTTTATTCTTTACTATAAAATTGTATTTTTGCGTGTCTTATCTTCGCCTGATTATTGCGTGGATCCTCTTGTATTCATTTTTATGGGAACATACTTTAGTCTAAATGATGCAATAAATAGGTATGTAAGCGTATTGATGGCTTTCTTTGGTAATTGTTTTAATATTTCGCCTGTTATTAGATCGAATTCAGAAGCTTTTTTTGGAATCATCGATATTCTCATTTATCTCGTTTGCAATTTAATTTGTATTAGTACGTTTAATTTTCAAGAGATCTGGTTCAAAACTATTCACGTTGACCAAAATAATTTCCTTTGTTGTTTGGTTGTAACGTGCTTTCGAGATGTGCAAAGCGACTGGCTCTTTGAGCATTGGTTTGATCCCAGCTTTTATCAGCATTTTTGATTGGTGGGTTATGTAGTATAGGTCTTTTGAGAGGTTTAGTGGTCCTTTAGAGAGAATATTTACTACTTTTTTCAGCTGTTAACTCTCTAGGGTGTGCCCCAATCTATTCATCCTTTATGCGTTGTATTTATCGCTTGAGATGTTGTGAGCAAACTTGTCTTGTTCTTGGGAGATCTAGTTTATTGCCATTTGCGACGTAATTTTCTTTTTTCAGATATCAGAGTCCTCATTTATTTCGGATAATTTTTACCTTCTGTCCTAATAGAGATGATTGGAGTGTTGTTACATGCTGCTTGCTGAATCTGTTTGGTAAGCAATGCAACTTTTTGATCTAACTTATTTTTAGTTTTCAAAGAAACCGAAAGAATCTCATAGTTAATTCATGAAGTTTTGCCGATCTGTTCTTGCATTTACCAGTCTAGAGGGTTTCTTTCCATATTATTTTGTCACTAAGTGTGAGGAGAATGCGGAAATGATCCCAATTCATTTCACAGGCCTCCGCAATGCTCAAGAAATTAGAGGCAATATACTTAATTATAAATAAGTCATTCAGGTCAGGGATTTTATTCTGACCCGTTAGCCAATAGGTTGGCTTTCTTTTCGATACTACTTCACAGTTCAATTATCTGCAGGCTTTTGCGAGCTCTCTTCCTTTAGTGTTGGTTAATTTTGATCCCCATTTAGTACGTTTCGCATACTATTGTATCGCATGGTATTGTCTTCTAATCTGATTATTAGTTTGTGGTTTCTTGAGTTTTTTTGACTCATTGGTCTGTCTTTGTGGTTGTCTAGGCAGAATAGGTTTTCTCATTTGCTTGGTTTTAATTTTTTGAAGTTCCTTGACTACTATGCATCCACGATAATTAGCTGGATGACCTTTGCCGCAAAGGACGCATTTTGGAATGGCTTCCTTAGTTTATCACATTCACATTTGTTGCTGTGTTTTCCAGTACATCCCACACATCGAGGTTGCTTGGCACAGTAATTTTGCGTATGTCCATAGGCTTGGCATTTTTTACATTGGATTAATTTATTATTCTTTAGTGCGACAATTTCCATTTTCATTCCCATCACATCTGTAATTACAATTTTTTTTTCATATTAACTATATTCATTAAATATTAACATCTTCGTCTTGTCTAGCTTAAATATATATATATATTAACGTCAGCTTAAATATATTTAATGCTAGTTTGATTTTGTATTTTAGTTTTCGGGTAGCTGCTGGAATTTTGTAACCTCTCTTCCTTTAGTTTTGCTCTATTTTGTTATTAGATCAATAATGGTGCAGTTTTTTTGCCAGTTATTTAATAGGGTCATTCTGCTTATTCTCACAGCATGATTCTTTTGATCATCTCATTATTTTTGAGATTGCAATGCTGTCACCTGCTGTTGTAATTATTTAGGGTTTACATACATCGCTTTGTTCTCATTCTCTGTTTGTGAGAGACGTTTCTCTCAATCCCCAAATTATAATTTTTTTTTAAACGGGGAAGGTGAAGTAGAGTTTCAACCCTTAACTGTTGAACGCAAAATAGTCTTAAAATATAATATAAATAATTCGCATTTAGTATAACGATAAATGTTTAACCCTTTGACGACTGTCGGAATGCTGAGAGGACCACCTTTACAAACATTTTTTTTTTAAATTCCCAACAGTTTTACAGTCATACCATTATGTAAAATTGGTTGCCTATATTATATTCTAAGTGTTTATAACCAGTTTAGAACCGATTTGATTGAATCACATTGACTGACAATTACAAAAATTACGGGTAAGTGATATTTTTGAAGTCTGTTTCACACTAAGTACCTACTGTTATTTGCATGAATATATTTCAAGTTTTTTTGTAGATCCCTGTCTTTTTTGTGGTATTCTGGCACGACTACAGGGCACTTCCTATATGAATTCTGCCAATATGCAAAATCAAAAGTGGAGCTTCAGGGATTTGGAAAATATGTCTAAAAACGAGGTTGGCGCCTTATTGGATGAAATTCCAAGTGACCAGGAGTTAATTGTTTCTTATATTGAAAGCGTTTTGGGAGATGAATTGGATGTTGATGAATTTCGGCGACCAAATAATGAGGATTTCTTTGATATTGGAAATATGGACATCGTGTTTGAAAACCAAATTAACAATCAAGAAGAAACAACCAATACTCCAAATAATCAAGAATCAGAATCGGATAGTGAAGACGATGTACCGCTAGCAGTATGGCTAGCAAAGCGAGATAACCCTATATTTTGGACCCAAAATGAAAGTTATATAACACAAACAAATCAATTTATTGAAACTGCAGACCCGAACGTTTCAAATTCTGCAGAGCACCCCCACAGATGTATTTTTGGAACTATTTCCTGAGGATCTAATTCACCGAATTGTATTTCAAACAAATCTATATTACATTCAAAAACACGGAGTAGGAAATGCATTTTCCCCTACCACAGAAGACGAAGTCAAAACATTTCTTGGAGTAAATTTATTGAAGGGTATAAAGAAAATGCCAAGTTACAGAGAATATTGGTCGTCACGTGATGAATTACGAGACCCTTTCATCAGTTCGGCTATGTCACATAACAGATTCGCTTGGTTACTAGGCAATTAACATCTGGTTGATAATACAGTGCAACCAAAAAAAAAACTGATCCCGAATTTGACAAACTTTACAAAGTGTAACTTCTATTGGCCAAACTCACGGAAACACTGAATTCGCATGAGTTTCAAGCGATTGATGAGTCTATGATACGATTTAAAGGTCGAAGCAGTATCCGATAGTACATGCCCAATAAACCTATAAAACGTGGCTATAAAGTATGGATTAGAGCAGATTAAAGCGGATTACTGTGCGAGTTCCAGATATATACCGGTAAAGTGGGAAATTCCACCGCAAAAAACTTAGGACAACAAGTCGTACACGATATAACAAGGGTCTTAGTAAATAAACACCACCAAGTGTTCTTTGACAACTATTTCAACTGCATTGATCTTCAGAAATCTTTATTGTCGGACGGGATTTACGCAAGTGGAACCGTTCAAAAAAAAAAAGAAAGTATTTACCAGAGTTTAAAACTGACAAACAAATGAATCGAGAAAATTTAGATTACAGTATTTCAATAGATGGACTATCTTCGTTGAAGTGCGTGGATCGCAGAAGTGTGATTCTTTTAGCAAATCACCAAAATCCAGCAAGAAACTAAGTTGTAAAAATAGGACAAAAAGATGCTACTCTGAATGAGGTTTCATGTCAACAAATGGTAGTGCTCCACAACTCACACATGGTATATGTTGACAAATTTGACATGCTGAAAAGTCTTTATTTTATGAGGTGAATCGTAAATCAAGTGGTGGCATAGAATATTTTTTCTTTTGGATGCTTGCGTCTTAAACGCATTCATTTTATTTCAACTTAGAAGTTAATCCACAAGTATGTCTTTTAAAGAATTCAGGATCTCTGTGATTAGAGACCTTATTGGAGCTCCAGAACAATTAAAAAGGGGAAGACCATCAGCAGAAAAACCAGTGAGTAAATTCAAAAGGCATATTCCCTTGGAATTGCGCCATTCAAAGTCTTCTCATATGCCCCAAAGAACTACTTCTTTGAGATGTGCCAACTGCAGCACAGCTGCAAATGTTAGCAGAACACAGTAAAAATGTTCATCTTGCAATGTCGAACTTTGTCTTAAACACAACA
Source organism: Diabrotica undecimpunctata (assembly GCF_040954645.1). Lineage (NCBI taxonomy): Eukaryota > Metazoa > Arthropoda > Insecta > Coleoptera > Chrysomelidae > Diabrotica > Diabrotica undecimpunctata. Next base: position 85,272,596 of record NC_092810.1, on the reverse strand, counting down.
AAAATTATTTTGCAACGTTCCATTCAAAACAATAGGAAGAATAGGAAGAAAGAAGTGCTACCTGGTTTTTATTTCTCATTTAATTTTTTGTTACACTACGTTTCTGCTGGTATCTTGAAAATACCACATCCTGGATTATATACTTCAGGAACAGCATTGTTTATTTTGACTGAATTTGTGTTAAGAATATACTAAAATAAATAAATTTCACAAAAATCCTTTTTTTTTAATTTAATAAAAATCGGGTTTCAAAGGGCTAATATTTATTTAAACTTTTAAAAGAGAAATTCCCAGTGATTGACTTTATACCATGGTTTAAAAAAAACTTACAATGAAGAAAAAACTTCTTTTTGTAAAATGGTATAAAATTGTATTAAAATTTTTAAAAAATTATTCAAAATGGATTTATAACGTTTCAGAACGTTTTTGATCCTATCACATCATTTAACTGAAATTTTGACTGTTAAACTGAAAATGTGGTAGTAGTTCAAATTATGTAATTTGAGTAACTAACATTATAGTTAATAAGACACTAGGTCGGTGATAAAGGATTACATTTTTTAAGGGAACATACAATTTCCCGGTTCGAAAAAGGGAACTTTATGCCCTCAGAGGTAACAACCAACTGTTGACAGAAGTGAGTAAAACTTGTTTTAAATTGACAAGACCTTCAAGACAAGTGGTAGGTAATTTTTTTTAATCATCAAATAGTATATGCTCAATAAGGGTGTTATTTAGAATTAAATTTATATTATTGTTTTAAATGATAGATAAATATTTGCTTTCATATCATGACATCATTCAATACACTGAAATTAAAAATGGGGAATTTATAAAATAATTAATTATGATAGGTTGAATTTGGAGAATATACTGTTGATAATTGTATAAGGGTTTTGTAGACATGACCGAAAAACTGGAGATTCTGATTGAATTCAAAGTGTGTTGATGGTTGACTAGTTGTGAGTATCTGTAGAAGTTCAAATTATGTATACATATAATGTACGGAGAACCTGTAGAGTTTTTTAAAAAGAAAAAAGATGTAATATATGACAAAAAAGGTAAAGGAGAATCATATGCACTACTACCAAGAGTGTTGGTTGAAAATACTATATGCAATTTGGATTCAAATTCTCTTCAAAATAATTATGTAAATGTCTACATGTTTGATCAATGGGGTCCCTATAGAGAGTTTCTGTATGTTTTAAGAAAAAGTGCAGTCCCTAATTGCATTACAAAATTTTAAAAATTCCGAAAAAAATTCAAATTAAATTTGTGGCAAGTAGGTAAGAACAAAACGGGATGTTATATTGAAGATTATGTCTTCTCCAACTGGATACACTGTGTGTACGTACATGTGAGTTAGTGGTCTATAGAAAAATATTTAATAAAATTACCATAAAGTATACGGAGTGCAATGTATAAAAAAAATTAATTTTAGATTTTATGGATTTTATTACATAATAAAATGAAAGTAAACAACAACTATTATTTGTGTTATGAAATAATTTAAGATATGTAAAATAAATAAGCTGATGATAAAATTGAAGAGTTGTAGTAGTATAGGAGTGAAGAATCAAAATGTGAATATTTGGGTGGTTATATCTATAGAACACAAATTTATGATAAAGAAAACTGAAAATTCTGATGGGAGATACTTTGAGAAATATCAGAGACAGTTGGAGAAGGAGATACCAAATCTCTGTTCTAAAATGACCAAGTTTGAGATAACCATTATCAGACTTAACGACCAGTTCAATTTTGGTATTTAGCGGAAATCCACCCAGACGGATCATGCCATTCATTCTACATCCAATCATTCTCTTTTACATACATATTCTGCTTTTAGAAGTTTTATTCACATATTGCATACTCTACCATTGTCCCCACTTGAATTTAATAGGGAATTGAGTATAATTTAACAAATAGCAATCAAATCAACAATGGCTATAACCCAAATATTATTGATAAACTCAATCGAAAATGAGAAGATAAACTTCTTTAACAGTCAGCCTTTAGATCTAACTCTTTAGTTTCACTCTTTTACAGTGCATTGCCTTTTCACAATTCATTCATTTCTGAAAAAATTATACGCATCTTTTTGAGCTTTAATGATAATATCCATATTTCTTTTAAAGTCCATAATAATATAATAATAGTCTCCCGTTTTATACCGCTGTCGCGGCTTTGGGAGTATAGCAGGGTAGTCTGCTATAACTAGGGCCTACGGTATACAAGGAAGGTAACATGGCCAGTGCTACGCTTCAACCGTCTATTATTACCCCTGGTTTTACCCAGGGTACTCATTTTTATTCAGGCTGAGTCGACCTGGGGCCTATAGACATTTTTAAAATGTCTAGATGTTCTTGCCGGCGGTGGGATTCGAACCCCGGACCACCGGCTTGCGAGTCAAGCATCCTACCGCTTGCGCTACCAGTCCGCTAAAGTCCATAATACCCTCAATAAAAGTTTAACCATTACCAAAGATACAATTTACTACATGAACCGAAGTGGTGTGTGTAGATTGTCATGTTTCAACTGTCATGCTTCCAATATCGGAAGAACATATAGATCATTATCCAACAGATCAGCAGAACACTCCAAACGTGACAATACTTCTGCCTTCTCCCATCATCTGAAAGTCAATAAACATCATTTAAACATTCCAGACGATGTATCTTTAATTCATAACATTCAAGACAAAAACATACTCCGTTTATATCTATATGAAAATCTAGAAATTGTCAGAGACATTAGGACTGTCCCCAATTGTATCAATTGTCACCTCTCTTTTAATCGTGACTGCACTCTCATACACCGACAATTATTTTCTTAATCTTTATTCCATTTTGCCTCTTACAATTCATTGTTTTTTCATCACTACTTGGCCACTACTTTTCTGTTCAATTTGTATCTATTCTTTTTGTTCTTCACAATGTAAACATTATTAAATATCATTTATTACACACATTCAGCATGCAAACTTGGGGCAAGTTTGATTTTTGTGTGATTCTAAATTGTTGGGTCAAATATGAGGAGGCAAGTTTGCGACAATATTACTGCCATATTGTTAAGTGAAAGATGATGTTTCAAGTTAGTAGCAACATTGCTGCAAATCGTCTACTGCAAGTTGCAAAATGACTAAAGCAGGGGGCGAAGCAGCCATTTTGTGTTTTACCGTTTATGACTGTTGTTGATTGTTGCAGTGCTCGCGGTTATTAGTTTATTCTTTGAGTATTAGCTCATTGCAAGAGCAATTAATACTTTTCTGTAACTTCAAAAAAGTATATTCTTATTTAATAATCACGATTTTTCGTTTTCCAAAAAAATCTATTTACTTTCAATATTTTGGCACTTATTGTGTACACTACGAATGTTTAATTAATTTTAGATTAAATCATACAACAATTTGATATTACATTTATTGCTGGTGTTTTAAATTCCATAATAATGCATCAATGTTTAAATTCTTCCTGCAGTGTGGTCCAAATTGCAGATAAGTTATTTTTAGTCAATACCTCAAACGCCTTTTATATAAATATCTAAGTGGTGTGCCATGAGAAAAGTAAATTAAGTGATCACGAACTACTACTTCTAAATAGCCGGTAACAAAAATCTGATCAAACTTAAGCTTAAAATTAAATAAAGATCACACACACTTCTTATAAACCAACAAACAAATCTACCGAATACGCATTCATGGTGGATAGACAATCAAAAACCCAATCCAGTTGGCTTATCTTTCCAAACAATTGAATAATGCTGAAAAGCGCCTGCAGGACCGGAGTCAATATGTTTGTAAAATATTTTTGCCCACAACTATTTTTATCAAAATATATCGACGATTTTCTCAAAAATGTAATAAAATACCCTAAAATGTATTGAAAAATTACTAAAAAAAATGTTGAAAAGCTAGTTTCCGCAAAACATTCTGGGTCGTTAACGACCCGTTGTTGCATAATAAAAATAGTAACATTTATTCAATTACATTTTATTTTCTTGAAAAATGAAAAAAATTAAACAGGCAAAATTTAATTATATTTCTTAAAGCTTAGGCTTGAAATAGTTTGTACTTATGATATCTTTGGAGCAATTATCGTGGAGTGGAATTTCACATCTGCCGCATGCTTTTGTAGTTTTGTTTAAACATACACGATATCTTCTTTGAATACCACTAATAATTATATGCTGTACTGATGTGGATGGAGCAGAAATTATAGAGCAATATTTTAAGGTCCAGTGAATAATGTACGAATTCCATGTCTCCTAAATTCTAAGTTCTCAGTTTTATATCCAGAGCCATATCGAAAAGTATCATCTATCAAGTCGACTTCACCCATAAATTTTGTCTGGCTGAATTTTGGCTTGATTTTTGCAATGGCTCAGCTCCATGCTCATTAGATAATATGATGAAATTATTATCTTTCCATTTTAAAGCCGCAATTTTAGCGCTCTCGTCGAAAGCGGCAATAATATCCTCTTGGTTTTTTATCATTTCATTTTTGTCTTCTAAGGGACACTGGTTATTTATTAATTCGATTTTGACTTCTAAAGGACACTTTTCTATTCTGTTTTCGCGTACAGTTCCAGTGCCACTAAACCCCATTTCTCCAATTGATGAAAGCAATGACATGCTTTTAAAAAAGTACGATAATTTTATATTTTTATATGTATTTCGCAAAATCTCTGCAACGGTTAAAACCACACTCCTAATCCACAAACTTTATCAGCACTAGTTGCTAATTTTCGACCTTAATATATGTTAAAATTTAGGAAATTTTCATTTGATAAAGCTGTTACCCACGCCTATAGTCAAATCTTATTGATTTTGAGCGACTAAATTGTTTACACACATTATGACCAAAGAAAAAATCATAGATTCGGCAATAGAAATTTGATTTTCAATGGGTGCAAACGTATAGTAATCATACAAAACAATACAACATACAAAACTTTGTATTTAATTTTTCGATAGGTCTAATATTGGCCAATTTATCATTTTCAGCAAGGTGGTTGTTGTCTGCAGCATGAAAAAATCTAAATATCTCTACAAGTACAAAGCTATTGCGTCTCATAGATTTCATTACTAAAATATTGTGTGTATAACAGAAGTTTTCCCAATACATTCTTCGCCTTGGTAATGGAACGTAACCACTTAAAATAAAAAATCTCAAAAATACATAAAATTCGTCAATTTTTATTGAAATATTTTGATTTTTCGAGGCAACCTAATTCGTTGTTTCTTTAATTAAATACTCTTATTTCTCTGTTCCTAAAAATTTAAAAAAATTCAACTGGATTACTTTCAGAAGTGAGTGTTAAAACTGATAAATCTTTTAATTTTATAATATTCCACAATTTTCGTGGCATCTTCTATATTTTCTTTGTTCGATGTTCTACATTTAAACCAGATACTTCTTCATCACGCTAAAACTGTACTTCCTCGCAGGCATTTAATTGAACTCTGTTTAGTCCGGATCATTATATTCCTCGTCTCCAGAATCCGAATCAATTAATCAATCATTATTATCTAGAGGCAAAATATATTGTCCGGTAAAGCCCCATTATTTTCTTTCTATTTCCTCCAGAATTTCTGCAGTCAATAGTAGTTTCTTACTAAAAAAAATTTCTCAATATGATGTGTCATATGCTCGATGAGTTGTCATGTACTCAATGGTTTAAACAGTAATTTGTTAACCCTTAGTCTCCCGACGGTACTTTTAAGTACCATCAAATTCTGGTACCCTTACATCCCAGGCATAAAATTTAATAATACTTACCACAAAATTGCACTCACAACCGTAGTTTTCAGCTGATGTTTAAAACTTTGAATGTTGTTCAAACGACTTTGTATTAAATAAACAAAAGATTTGTAGGTACTCGAAAGGATCGTCCGCAATAAATAACGCTTTTAGCTTATTGTAAAAATTTATGACCAATAAAATAAGGCGGGCTTAAAAGTACCATTGGGAAGTAACTGTCAAAAAAAATCTAAACGTCGTGGGATACTAATGGTTAAATGATATAGTTTCTCTATCAACAATAATATCATATTCGTTTCTGTAGAATTGCTGGTAGATGTTTTGTTAATTTGCGTATTGTGGTATGGAGCAACACATCACACAAGTAAATTAGAAATTAACTTTCCATAAGCCGTTTTCATAATTTTCTCCATTCATGTCCTCATAATTTTAATCCTGATTCTACGCCAAAAAAGCATTTAGCTGAAATTCATTTCCGCATCACGATATACGATAATCATTTCCTTACCTTTCCAGGATTTAACTTCGTACATAATTGACATAATTTGACTTCTGAAATATTTAATCTTGTATACATTTTAATGCGTAAAGCAAAAAAGTTATTGTGCCCAATTAATAAATGTCGATTATCTTGCGATTTTTTTTTCATTTTTCCCTATAATCCTAAATATTTTACAATTCTGTAATTAAATTTTTAGTCCACTGATATACTTCCTTAAGCATTTTTGTCTCTTGAGAAAACAGTAAATGATATTCTAACCGCCTAATTATATTTATCCTGGTTCTACAGATCTGTCAGTCACTTCCCAGTAAACTTCCCAGATAAGTTTTTGTATAATTTATTACCATTTTTATTAATTAAACTTATTATAGTATGTGTAATATGTGTTTGTTAAAACAGTGATGATACTTCAGGTCCGGCAGTTTTTAAATTTTTTATTTCTTTGTTTCATGTTCATTCTATCATATTTATAACACTAACATTATTTTTTTCATCTGCCGCCTTTTTTCATGTTTTTGGCAACCTTCAGACTTCTGATACTCGTGTTCCACCCATCATATATCTAACTAGGTACTTGTACTTTCTTTCCACTGTCTTTTCCTTTCTTCGCCATCTTTTGACTTCTTTATTACCTTACAGATAAGTTTTGTCTTTTGTTTCGTTCAATATCGAGTCTCTACCAATCCTTAAACAAACATCTAAATTAGAAAAAACAAGTTAATGCGTAAATTTTTATAGGGTTTTGTCCAGTCCGATACTGTCTCAAGCACTGAGTACTGGACTTAGCTGTATGATTGTAGAATAGGGGTGGTTGTGGCAGCCAAACCATGTTTGACACATGTAAGTGGGGCCACTCGTGTACGCCACGTGAGCGAGTCACGTGTCGGCGCAAATCATAGAACGTAAAGACGATTTGTCACCAGCAGGCATAAGTGTGCTTTGAAATGGACACACCCAAACCTATTTTCGCCAATATGTTTGGTAATTGTTATTCTCAAATCTGCGGAAAGTGGGGACGGGATACTTGAGAGAAAAAGAGATTTTGTGTAACTCTCGCATTTGTGGAAAATATGTCTATTATTTGCATTCATATTTTTAAAAAATATTGGTTAGTTTATATCTTTATATAATTTTCTATTCTAACATTGAAAAAAAAATTGCTTGTATTACAGATTCTGTTTTTTACGTATGCTATGTTTATTCTTATCACGTGCTACACCAGATAACCGTGGAGTTCCAAGAAAAGTCCAAGTGAAGAAGAGATTAAAATAAGTTACTTGGTATTAAATCAGAACTGAAAGATGGAGGATATATTAATTAACTGTGGTGTTTTCGTTGCTCAAAAAGTTTGTATTTTGTGTATGTGTTAAATTTATAGTGATATATCTAGATTCGATTCTTATAAATATATAGCACTGTTTGCTTGTCAATTTTTTGTAAAATAGTAATGTTGTTATTTTACTTTCCATAGCAAATTTTATAGATTATTTAATAATTCGTTATAATTTCTAGAGATCCAAAACTCTATACCGTCTATCGTCATTAGAAAGCGTAAATAAATAAATTAAGAATAAAGAATTATGAGCTCTAACATGACAATACATTAGGTATAAATATTTTTAGGTAGGTATACAAAATTCGTAAGAGTAAATGTGAGAAATAATAAAACCATTATTTTCAATGTGCAGTATTCTTTTCAAATTTGTGCTGTTAATATGTCTCCATCAGAAAATGACAAAATGTTTTTTTTTTATTTTTGAGTACCTACTAGGACAGGTGCTGACCTCTAACATTAAAAATACACGTTCAGTTAAGACCAAACAATTGTGGAGTACTTCTAGCATGTTTCCTCATAATAGGGAATAAAGGATTGTAAAATGTGTTACACACGTAGACCTAGATACATAATAAAACAATGGTGAATAAGACATTGCAAGACTCATGACATTGAGTTATTAAACACATGCTGTATATATAACCTTGTATTTCAATTCACGAAGAGGAATTATTTTAGAATTGACGACGTAGGTTGCGCTCCGACCTAGTCAATATAATATATATATATATATATATATATATATATATATATATATATATATATATATATATATATATATATATATATATATATATATAATGTATATAAAATATATATATATATATATATATATATATATATATTGTATGTATTGATAAACGTTTTCTAAATCTAGTCAATTCTAAATGTTGCTCATGTTGAGGGCAATAGGAGAATGCTGTTTATAACAAATGTTCTACTGTCAGCACATACAATTTTAAAATAAAGACCATGAAACAAAAAGCCACTAGTTAACTTAGACAACTTAGGTACCCCTGAGTTCAAGAAAATTTTACTTAATCCTAAATGGATTAAGGTATATAATAAAATACCCAAACGGGCTATATCAATTACATTACAGAACGTTTTCGGAATATAAATTCCATCATCAGTGTAACGAAGTATACATGCTATGAGCCAATAAAATATATAGGTGAAAACCCGTTAAATGTGGCTCTTAATGGCTCATAGCATGTATACTTCGTTACAGTGATGATGGAATTTACATTCCGAAAACTTTCTGTAATGTAGTTGATATAGCCCGTTTGGGTATTTTATTATATACCTTTTATAAAGGATTTGAAATCAAAATTTTTGTGATACATGGTATACAGCTGGTTACAGGAACTTAGTTTCCTAGTGGATTCTTAAGTTGTTGTCTTTGAATCCTAAATTTGGCCTTCAGCCTACTTGGTAGGATTATTTCATTAGTTGAATCTTAGCTTATGTTGAGAATAATTTTGACCTTGATTTTAGGTCATCTTCCAGCAATATTTTTTTGAATTTCACTCATCTTCCTCGTTAACTTTTTTCTGAGATAGACAAAGTTTACAGGGAAACGATTTTTAAAAACTCACCCTAATCTTTTAGTTCTCACTAGTGTTAAAGGGAATGCTACTGTTTTAATGGATAAAGACTAATATCTTAGTCAGAGTCAATCTCTATAAGATGATGTTAGATATTATCAGCCTTTTAGTTCCAACCCTTTTCTAATTTGTCTTAATAAAGAAAAAATAAAATAATAATATAATTAATATACTCTGATAGATATACATGCTCCAAATGTTCGTGGCCATATCGCATATTTAACCTCTTCTTCAGTTGTTCGAAATCATCCGTCTCCTCTACGGCTATGGTCTGAAGCACATCTAAGGCATCTCCTCAAAGAGCGATAGTCAGGTTTACAGCCTTTTCTTTTTCAGACCATCCATTCGCTCTTGCGGCTGATTCGAACTGTTTCATGTAGTTGTTCCATGACTATTTTCTGGCCAAAGTTGGGACTTTCACATGAACAGAACCTCCACTTCCTTCAAATTTCGGCCGTATTTCCAACTTACATTTTGTATCGTCTTCTTTTGTCTCTACTGTAATTGGATTGTTTCCTCTCTCTGCTGTTCCTGTTTCCTCCATCTCCGTTCCATCTCTTTCATCTTTTCTTCGAAGGCCAACATATCGGCAGCAACTTGGTTTTTTAGCGTAGACATTCTATCGTCGAGGGCAGACATCTCAGAAGTGACTTTAGAGATGTTAGCAGAAACTTTGCTTTCCAGAGAAGAAATCTCGTTAGAAACTTTGTTTTCTAAAGAAGCAATGTCACCAGATACTTTGTTCTCTAATGATGCGATGTCACCAGAAACTTTGACCACATCAGAAGAAACTTTCGAAATATCGCCATAAACTTTGTTCTCTAATGATGCGATGTCACCAGAAACTTTTGAAATATCGCCAGAAACTTTGTTCCCTAATGATGCGATGTCACCAGAAACTTTGGCTACATCACCAGAAACTTTGGCTACATCACCAGAAACTTTCGAAATCGACGAGAGGACAGCATCTTCAAATATATAAGTCTCTGGGTCCAACCCTTCTTCCTGCAAAGCGTTCTTTAGTCGTTGGACTAACTCAGCCTTTTTCCCGGTAGAAGCTAATTCTTTGTCCTTGAGATGTCTTCTTAAATTCGTAACTGTGAGCTTATAAATCGTCATCATTTTCGCAATTTATTTACTATATTCCACTTTCTGACACCATTTGTTATGTTTTTATTAATCTAATTTATTGTTTTTATTTATTTATTAAAGGTTCTATTTAAAACACTCACAAATTTATTAAAGTCTTTATTACTACTAATTTATTTTACACTTAATAATTATATAATTTATCTTCATTTATAATACGTGCGTTACAATTCAAAACGCGGCGCGATCTCCAAAAACTAACTGTTCCTCCAAATAAAATGTCCCATTTATATATAAAATGCCGTTATCTAGAAGGATCTGGCGATGAGTCGATGACCTTCTACCCATTAGAATACAATGTGACTCATAGACTGGTCTTTTGGCGAAGGGACTAGAGGTTTCTGCCGGCAGGTAAACAAGTCTCGCCGAAATGACTAGAACAGAAAAGATATTAGTAATAAATATCTTTACAGTTTTGAGTCATATGACACGTCATTATTTATCGTAACATTAGCATTATCACTGGATAGGACATGAGCCACCCTGTCAGTGTTCAACCATTTTGATCCTCATTTACAATTCACTTTCCACAAGACTCCACCAATATGAGCATACCGTTTTTTGATATGCGTGTCTTTAGAAGGGCAGATAACACCTTAGTTACAAGCGGATACAGAAAACCTATGGCTTCCAACAGGTTTCTTAACTACCATTCTTATCATCCATTTAAATATAGAATCAAACTCATCCAATTCCTTTAGGTTACACAGGTTAACACATGCAGTTAATCGAAGGGAATCACTTCTTTTAATTATAAATATTCTTGTCCAAAATTCTTGACCAGAAGTTATGGTTTTACATTAAATGATTTACCCAATGGTGAGCAATTAAGGTCAATTTTAAATAACACTGTTAATAATATAGTTCTGCAGACTAGAACACATGGGACTCCTTTGATTTCGTCAATATCCCATTATTTTTCCTTATCACATTTCCTTCAAGTTACAGACAAACTTATTAAACTATTTAGAAATATACCAGTAAAATTAGCAACAAAAATGCTAAAACTGTCAAGAACTTATTTTTCAAAACCAAGACACCTTTGTCCCCTCTTAATCAAATTAATGTTGTTTACCACATTCCCTGTGCTAAATGTTTTTCTTATTACATAGTTCAACTTTCATATTATATACTTGGAATAGTACCGACCCTTCAAAACAGGTTACGCCATGTGGTCGGTTGAGATAAATTGTTTCTTGCAGTTTACAGTACTGGCCCTTTTTTCGACAGCGGAGGTCGAACAGTGCAGACGTGTGCTTAGTAGGAGCGAGCATACAAGGCTTAGTAGTCCTTACTAGGACTAAGGGGCGGAGACGCCGGGCGAACCTTGGTGACTTGTAAATATTAAAGCGAAGAGCGGATGCGAAGTTGTTTTTAATTAAACTGTCTAGGAGCTACCTTTATAATCTTCTCGCAGAGGTCATTCTCAAGTAGCATCGGTGCAGAATCGGGTTTATCACATAGTGGCAACAGGGATGACACTGTAAATTTTTGCATTTGACAAAGACAGCAACGGCCCATGCGGCTGCGATAAGAAAACAGCAAATGAAAGTCTCCCTGAGAAATCAGGGAATCATCTTCCGTGAGATAGTTGGGACGACACCCAGAAAAACCGTCTCGCAGCGGTCAGACGGAAAGACAAAAACAGGGTCTTTAAAGTCTTCAAGAAGACGAAGAAGACGACCTATAGTTGTCCACCCAAAAGGTCGAATAAGTTAAGAACTTAATAGACTTAGATATAATACTAAACAACTCGGATAATTCAACGGACAAAGAACATAATCAGGGCGGCGAAACAAGCGGAGACAAGGATATTGACGACAATAGAAGAAAGAGAAGCCACTCTGACTCGGTATCCAAGGAGGAGTCCAAAAGAATAAAGTAAATGGAGGTAGGCGAAAAAGCAAATATCAAAGAAATGGAAATGGAAATGGCCCATGCAATCGAAAAATTAAACAACGCGATCTTGTTCCAACACGAGCACTAGAACAAAAAGATGGATGAAATTCAAAAGCAAAAGCAGGAACTCTAAAAAATTATAAAAGAAAAAGATGAGAAAAATAAAAGACTCACAGATAAAATTCTGTCCTTAATATAATAGATTACCAACAAAGAAATGAAAAAAGGAGAAAAGAAAAAAGTGACCGAAAATTCGGAGAAAAAAAAACGGTTTGAAGTCAGAAACTAAAAATAACGAAATAACGAAAGCTTCCAACACAGTAAAAATTCAAGTGATACCCATAACAACTAAGGAAAAAGCACATGACGTGGAAACTGAGGATGCCGGATGGCAAACCTACCCAGTAAGAAAAAGATCTGCCACACCAATAATGGAAGCAGTAAAGATCAGCGCTACAGAAAAGCAGACACAACTAATTCAAAAACGAAAAGGAAAGGAGATGGACAAAACCATCCAAGAAAGGGAAATAAAAAGAAAGGTAAAGGAAACACAGCCTAGCACCAGCAAAGCTGTGGAACAACCTGCCAAAGAAACAACCCAGGAAGTAGCAACAAAAACATTGTCAAAACCACCGGCAATCATACTAAAAACAGTTAGTGAACACCAACGCATATTGCAAATAAATTTGTCAATAGTCTTTCCATCTGGACGATCAATAGTGATGCAAACAAAAATCAGTGAAGACTATCTTGAGATGGTAAGGTTGCCCGAAAACCACACCCCCACTGTCGATTTCATCGCTTATCCGATTGACAATGACAAGCTTAAAAGAGTCATAATCAGAGGATTGTGTGCGAATACAGACACCATAACAATCCTCAACGAACTCATCAACAAGTGGATAGAAACAACCAAAGTTACAAACATGATCTCCAAAAGAGAAGATAAAAAACCTCTTCCTCTTTTGATGGTAACAATAAAGGTTGAAGACGACCCCAAAATAAAAAGCATCGCTGACCTCTGCTACATGAGAATTCATGTAGAGGAAGAGATCAAAAACAAAAAAGAGAAGATACAGTGCTACAACTGTCAAGGCTTCGACAAAAGCTCAAATGCCTGTCACTATGGCGCAAAATTCGTAAAATGTGGAGAAAACCATCTTAGCAGCAAATACGATAAGGACAGGGACACCGACCCAAAATGTGCTAACTGCGGAGAGGCCTACACAGCTAACTACAGAGGATGCTCGAAAGCATAAAAAAAAAGCTGCTCCACAACAACCAAAAGGCAGAGCCATAAATAACAACACCACCAACAAAGGTATTAGCTACGCGCAGGCAACGAAAAAAAACCGCAAACGAGAATCCCGCAGCAATACAATCCACGAACGAAGCCGCAACGCTCATCGCTGCTTCAACACGGACTTCAATGCTAGGATGGCCCAATTCTCCAACATGTTGGAGAAAATGACACAAGTGATGACAGCAATAAGTAGTATAGGACAAATATGCTAGCACACCAATCGGAGGATCTTCGTATTGAGTCTTGGAACTCAGGTAGGCTTTTTCAAAAAATCAATCTTCTGGATGAATTTTCCAACAGACTGGAACTAGATATCATAGCACTTCAAGAAACTAAATTAGTAGAAAGGAAAAAAAACGAAAGTTCCAGCCATCATGGTCAAAAAAGGAATCAAACACCAAGCCATCCCAACACCAGATGGCTTGGCCCCAATGGAAGCCACGATAGTCCGGCTTACCACAGGAAACGAGACACTAAAAATCGTCTCAGCATACGTAAGACTAAATCACCCGATCTTCGACGAAGACCTGAGCCTCATCTTGGATTCAGAAGAACCCACAATTATTATTGGCGACCTAAATGCGAGATCACCGAATTGGTATGACCGTGCTATCAATAGAAATGGAAGACTACTCTGCGGCTATCTTGAAGCAAGAAATAATACATATGTAATCGGCCCAACGTGTTACAATGGACTTTCTTCACATACTCATCCCGACATTGCAATCCTTCACAACGTGGGTCAACAATATGAAATAAATTCGTTAAACGATGGCGATTCAACACACAATCTAATCGCCCTGACCCTGAGCGCAATAGTTATAAACTATTTGCAGTCCCACAAAAGAAAAAAAAACAGTTGGTCAAACTTCAAAAGAATTCTGGCATCGATGCCAGCTTAAAAGAAGAAAAAATTTTGGATGTGTTTTAATTCTTCTAGCAAAATACAAATTGCAAATGGCAGTATTACAATTTACTACAAATACTTGTCACCGTTCAATGAAACGTCAATAAAAAATTGGCTCACAATTTTATTACCAACTATTTTCGCCGACTCGGTAACTGTCTGTGGATACTGAGGGTGCCCTTCTACCGCCCAGTGAGGGTTCTCTTGTGCCTAGTATCTTCAATTTTGCCCAATTCTTGTCTGCGATCGAAATCATCTTCATTAAGTTTATGAATCACTTGCACTTGATATGGGTGGAACTTATTCTCTTTTAGAGACTTTAAAACATACGTTTAACGTATCGATAGCTTCAATGCAATTTGACAGGTAGGTTTATGAGAAGCATGCTTAAAATAATCTTCCGAGAAACCGGCGTACGAATTACTGTGTGTTGCATTAACCCAAAGAGCATTAACCCTTCAAAGTCAGAAGACTGTTATTTCTTCTTATATTCTATCTGGTTTTTCGTTATTTCGTTGGAACTTAACCATGTTTCTTCTCTATTGATTCGTTTGCCATATCCGAACGAGCCTATTTGTGTTTCTTCATTGTCTAATCGTTTACCAATATTAGCATTAAAGTCACCAATGATTAGTGTAAATTCTGTTTTATCTTCTACCCTGACCTAGTGTAATTCTTCGTAGAATTCTTTTACTTCTTCATCTTTATGTGTCCAAGTTGGTACGTAGGCTTGGACGATCTTAAGGTTACTCCCTTGGTTTTTAGAATGAGGTAAGCGACTCTACTGGATAGTTCTCTTATAATATCAATGTGGCGTATTATCCTTTTATTTATAATAAATCCGATTCCGTAGTTCGTACTTTATTTGCCGTAGTAAATTGTATTTCCTGACTTTAGTCTTATTATATGTTCACCTTTCCTCTTTTTCCATTAGATTCAAATTGCATGAGGCTGATTGTCTGCAAGGTATTGGATTTCCCATTGTATGAAACACCCACACGGGGAACTACTTCGTAATTTTTAATCTGTAATAATATCGAAGAAGTGTAACATTTAATTGCTAGTAACCACCAACTAATAAGAGCTAAAATATTCATCAATACAAATTTGACTACAAAGAAGAAGATGCAAGCTAAAGCTATTTATGCAAACCCTAGAAGATGTGTCAAAAACATTATATTGGTACTCGCAAGAAATAAGAATACATGGAGAATATCTTAACAAGTTATAATACGTCGATCATATCTTCCTGGTAGGAAGTGATGAAGAGAAGTTAAAGAATATACTTTTGGAACTAGATAGAGAAACACGAAATATCAGTCTTAGAATCAACTATAAGAAAATAAAAATAATAATTAACACCTCAGAGAATATCATAAAAGAAATAAAAAATAATAACATAGAACAGATCTTAAGCTATATATATTTGGGACAAATCATAAAATTTAACAAAGAAAATCAGACTGTAGAGATAAAACGTCGAACCAGATTAGCATGGCCAGCATTTAGAAAGTTAGATTTCATATTAATGAATCATAAATGTATGATCATAAACGTATGAGAGTACTGACGACAGGCAAGATCAGCTTCTGTCCAAAATCACAAACCAGGGATCAGAATTAATGTCAGAAATAACTCAATACGAAATCAAAACGGCACTTTTAGAAATAAAAAATAACAAATCCCCTGGCGATGACGGAGTAGTAATTGAAGCGATCAAACTAAGTGGAAATAAAATTATCCGGACTTTGGCCAAGCTTTTGACCGAATGCATCTACCAAGGAAAAACTTCTTGTCAGTGGAACAATACAGTCATTATTTTATTACACAAGCAAGGAGACATAATAGATCTAAAAAACTACCGTCCTATCAGTTTGCTTTCACACATATATAAAATTTTCATAAAAATTATCAAAAAAAGACTGGACGCTAAATTAAACTTCCATCAGCCTAAAGAATAAGCTGGATTTAGATCGGGATACAACAATAACGACTACTTACTAGTGGTAAAGAAGCTGATAGGGAAGTCTGCAGAATACAACAAACCATTGACACTAATATTTGTCGACTACGAGAAAGCAGTCGATATCATAAGCCATCAGAAAATGTTAAAAACATTGACAGAATGCAGAATGAACCATCGCTACACTAACATAATCAAATATATCTACCAAAATGCCACAGCTAGCGTAAGACTTATAACGATAAGACTACCAAAGAGAATTGAAATACTATTATAAAATAATACCTCACTCAACCATGAAAGCTTATTGTCTATGCTTCGCCTAGGTCAGTCTCAGTGTGAATCCGTCTTGTCTTAATCTATAAATTAAACACTGAAAATTTAGCTGGTAATAAATAAAACAATGATTTAACTAATCATATTTATTCAACATAAAAAATAATATTTAAGTAGTTTGCAAAAACAAATCCTGCCTTAAGCTTTACAACAAACAGATTTAAAATTGGTACTTATGGCATATATTTGGTTGCTTAATCAATCAGCCAATCGCGTCCCCTGCTGGACATAGGCCTCTCTCAGTTCTTTCCAGTGTTCTCTACACTGGGCCGCTTGTAGCCAGTTTCTCGCTACACGTTTTATATCATCGGTCCGTCTAGTCGGTGGTCGTCCTCGGCTTCTTTTATAGTTTCTGGGCCACCATTGGACACTGACGCAAGCCACTGAAAAACGAATCGAAGCCTTCGAGATGTGGATATACAGAAGGATACTAAAAATATCTTATGTGGACCATGTCACCAACGTTGAGGTCCTACAGCGCATGACAAAAGAAAAAGAAGTGCTTAATTTAATTAAACAACGTAAGCTTGAGTACCTCGGCCACGTGATGCGGAACGAAGAAAAATATCGAATTCTTCAACTTGTTATGCAGGGTAAAGTATTTGGCAGAAGAGGACCGGGACGCCGTCGTATCTCGTGGTTGAAAAATCTCCGACAATGGTTTGGGATGACCTCAGCGGAGCTGTTTCGCAGAGCAGTCAACAAAACCATGATAGCCTTGATGATCGCCAACATACGGACCGGATAAGGCACTGAAGAAGAAGAAGAAGGGCCACCATTCCATAATACCGTCTTGTCCACCGTCCATCTTGTGTTCTGGCTAAGTGCCCTGCATGACTTCTTGAACTCCTGATCTTTGCCTGATTTGTTGGTTTCTTATGTGGTCTTGAAGGTTCACGTTCAGCATTGCACATTCCATGGCTCGTTGTGTAAGTCTGAGTTTATTCACAGATTTTTGCGTGAGTGTTAAAGTCTCTGCTCCATAAGTTTGTACAGGCAAAACACATTGGTTATAAACTTTTCACTTGAGACACATGGGAATTGAACTTTAAAAAAAAGTTCAATTTCATTGCTTGCTCCTGTTAATATGTTGCCTCCAAATTATGTGGGTAGTTCTTGTTGCCGCCTCCAGAGTATGTGGTTGGGTCTTGAAAACAACTGCAGTTGTTTAGTCCCACATCACTCCATAAATTTCATGAACTATTTCAGAAATTATGCAATAAAATATTCCAGGGATTATCCAATAAATTATTAAATAGACTAGAATACAATATCAGTATTAGCGAGAGATCAAAGGGGGTTAACTTCCTTGCCAATTAGTTTACAAAATCACAATTAAAGAAATAGCAGATGGCAAGGATAAAGTAAAATAGAATTGTTATTCAAATTAGTTAAGTTTTGTAAGATTCCTACATGCATAAAATTGAAAACGTGGTTTTGAAAGAAGTGAGGTTATGAATATTGAAAATGCTGTCATAATTATAGATTACAATGAAAGTACTCACCCCAAGAGATTTCTGCAGACCATAAAAAGAACCTTACAGTAATTCTTACCTTATTTTATAAATTTCAATTATAGACAAAAAAATATCCCACCACGTTTGAAAACTGATTGGCAGAAAGTAGGGAGCGACTACAATGAAGTATATCACAGATGCCATAGGACGTATGCCTATGACGGAATTAGCTCTTCTGTCAACATAGAACAGAATATTTAGTCTACCGGACAGAAAGAGAGAAGGCGAATATTTATTCTACCGGAAAGAAAGAGAGAGGGCGCCAACCATTTTTTGAAGAAAAAATAGTAAAAAAACTGAAGGTTAAGGAATTCATAAATTAATAAAGAAATTCAAATAAAATAATTATTTAAATATAAATTAATAAAGATGTGACGTTTGTAACGTTACACACTCCTACCACCTATCAGAAAAATTTCGAACACAACTGAGAAATTTTTCTCAAAGAAAAGAAGAACACAATGTTCTACCTACGAATAAGTATGTGCAGTAGTAATCTGTAGGAGCAAATCAAAAATAAATACTTATAATAAAGCAATCAAGTTAATGAGTATAATAATAAAATATTGATCATAAAAAATTTAGAGTATTACTCAGGGAAATTGAATACTTCCCAACGAATTATAGTATCCGTCAGACTAAAATTTGTTATATTAAAAAAATATATTATAACAAAATAATTTTCAGATGTTAATCTCTGGAAAAATAATAAATTACTCAATGAATTTTAGTATTCATTATACTGAAATTAAATAAGGTATTGTTATAAAATAACCAGTAAAATGGTGTAGCATAAAGTTTATAATAAAAATTTAATCATTATAATATATACAGTTTTTGAGAAAAACTCTCAGGGGAGTATAAATGCATATCACCCAATAAAATTTAGTATTCATCAGACTAAAAATGAGGGGGAAAAATTAATTTAAATTAATCGGGTATCTGCAGACTTTGGTACTGTACATGGACCCTACCAAAACATCAATTGAAACCATGTTGATATGAACGCAGTAGCCCATAGTCCACAGTTAAACCACGACAGCACTTCTCGGAGACAACAGCCCTATGTGCCATGAACCCCCCAACGCCATACCCTGGAGACGACTCACCATTTAAGGAGGATCCAGTGGTACGAATGTACTTCTGCATCAAAGCTCAGGCCCACAACAACAAAAAAATAATAATAAAGGGGCAATGCATCTAATATATTTAGATATACATTGTTGAGGAATTCTGTTTTCAGAAATTCTTCTTCGGAACTACAACGACTTCTTTTGTAAGATAGCATACACATAGTATGAAGCCTAGTTAATAATTAAAGTCAAATCAGGTAAGTATATAAAATAAAGGCAAATAAGCAAAGTAAGGTAAATATATAATATAGAGATCATATCTCAGAAATGAATAGCTAATGGACACTGCTAATGAATGAATCTCAAAAAAAAATGAGTACTCGGGTTCACCGAGTACCTAAAGTAAGATAACAATAATATCAAAATTATTGATAAACAACTGAAAACTACATATAAACTTTACTTGATATGTCAAATACGACAAAGTTCTACACAAAAGAGATATATTAATGGCATAAAACAAGTCATAGAAGACTAAGAGTGAGTTAATAATGAAAATACGATAATGATACATAAGAAATATTATTCTCACTAAATATAAACTAGGGATCTACACCACAGAATAAAGTACCTACTGCATAAATATAGTTTACAAAAGATAGAAGAAAACAGGTGAAAGTAGGTATACTAAAATCAAACTTCAAAGCGCCATAATTCTACACCAGATTTCTAATATGCATAAAATTATTTTAACTCCAAAAAAAATAAGAAGAAACAAGTCATCCATATATATATATATATATATATATATATATATATATATATATATATATATATATATATCTATATATAAATATATATATATATAATATATATATATAAATATATTATATATATATATATATATATATATATATATATATATATATATATATATATATATATATACCTACGGTACAAAGAAACACAGATTCATACAATCTGGCTCAAAATCTCCTTAGTATATAATGTATCCTAGGAAAACTAAAACACCATGCATGTATGCAACTAACCAAACACCATGCATGTCAAATACGACAAAGTTCTACACAAAAGAGATATATTAATGGCATAAAACAAGTCATAGAAGACTAAGAGTGAGTTAATAATGAAAATACGATAATGATACATAAGAAATATTATTCTCACTAAATATAAACTAGGGATCTACACCACAGAATAAAGTACCTACTGCATAAATATAGTTTACAAAAGATAGAAGAAAACAGGTGAAAGTAGGTATACTAAAATCAAACTTCAAAGCGCCATAATTCTACACCAGATTTCTAATATGCATAAAATTATTTTAACTCCAAAAAAAATAAGAAGAAACAAGTCATCCATATATATATATATATATATATATATATATATATATATATATATATATATATATATATATATATATCTATATATAAATATATATATATATATATATATATATATATATATATATAATATATATATATAAATATATATTATATATATATATATATATATATATATATATATATATATATATATATATATACCTACGGTACAAAGAAACACAGATTCATACAATCTGGCTCAAAATCTCCTTAGTATATAATGTATCCTAGGAAAACTAAAACACCATGCATGTATGCAACTAACCATGTTGTCATACACAGAGTGCTGGATGAGGCTTTTAATTGTATCAAGATCAAAAACAATTACCCAAAGTAAAATAATAGAATAGTGAAATAGTAAAATATATAAACAGTTAGGGTATTGTCAAATAAATTATATTAATATGTTTATCATAACTAGACAAATATCAAAACATACAGAGATAAAATAATAAAAGATGATGCTTTACCATATTATACAACATTATTGAGACTCATCATCACTAGAATCAGTAACATCTAACTTAATATCTTGCACATGAAAATTACCAAGGTCTTTATCATCTAGATCCTTAAGATTATATACCGAGGGAGATAAAATTTTATGTAAAATACACGGAATAAATTTGGGAGCTAATTTACCAGAAAAATCATCCACAGCTTTTGAAAGGATGTTACTTTTCTTCCAGACTTTGTCACCTATATGAAATTTTACATCATGTCTAGGTAAAGTATAGCGTTTAGTGTTGGTATTGTAAGAATGACGTATTCTCTTCTAAATTTTATTAAAGATAGGCGAAACATTCTATAAAGGCTTGGTATCAAACAATGTATTGTTAATATTAACAATATTATTAGATGTTTCTTTAATAGCACCAAATAATGAATCATCAACAGGAACATTTTTAGCAAACGTTAAAAATTAAGGAGAAAATTGTGTCACCTCATGTTTAGCAAGACGAATAGCTTGGGCTATTTTAAAAATCTCCTTGTCCCAATCTTTATGATTGTCCTGAATAAAAGACCTTATTGAAGTAACAATCGTCTTAACTCGTTCTTAACTTGAATTAACTCGTTCAGTAGGATTAATCTGAGGGAAGTATTAAGCATTGTACCAAAGTTTTTGTACCTTGTATTTTTCCATCAAAGTTTTAAAATCTTTGGAAACAAATTTTTTCCATTATCAACTGCAAAGATCTGTGGTACACCAAAAATTGGAAAAACTTGATTTTCAATAAACTTGACAATAGCTTTAAAAGTAGCATTAGCCAAAGGATATACAAACATAAACTTTGTAAACCAGTCAACAACAACTAAAAGATAACGATTTCCATTTTTAGATCTAGGATATGGACCAAGTAAATCAGCAGATTAAAACTGAAAAGGAAAATTAATATCACGATATTGTCCCATAAGACCAGCTGGAGGTAGGTTATTAGGCTTGCAAGAAGCACTAACTTTACATTTATGAACGTAGTTCACAACAAAAGATCTCATTTTAGGCCAATAATAAAATTCTAAAATCCTAGAAAGGAGTTTTAAGACACCTAAATGAGCAGCTGTAGGATCATCATGATACATTTGCAAAATTTTCTTCCTATGTGGAGAAGTCACAAAAAATTTTCATTCTGGAGCAGAAAAAAACTTTGAGCTAGAAAAAACATGTTTATAAAGAGCATATTCCAGAACCTTAAAAGCAGGATATAAGTTAGGAATCTGTAACTCTTGCTATCATATTCCTATACCAAACATGTGTTTTTAAATTAGATAAATTCAAGAGAGAAACTTGAGATGCTTCAGGAATTCTTGAAAGAGAGTCAGCTACTACATTTAAAGATCCACTACAATGAACAACAGTAAATTTGTGACAAGACAGTTTCATTATTCATCTGGAAATTCTAGAAGAAGGATTCTTCGTGCTATATAACCACTGTAATGAGGAGTGATCTGCAATAACAGTAAAATCATAACTACCTCCAATATAGTGAACTAAGTTTATTAGTTCAATTTATTAACTTTATTTATTACAAAAATATTCTAACACTTAGTTTATTAAAGTCTTTATTTGTACAATATTATACTTATTATACTGTAATTATATAATTTTATTTACAACATTTATTACAATTTATACTCCCGACAATGCGCGCGTTACATTTCAAACCTCGATGTTATTATTCAGACTGTCTCACACAATGAAAGTTCCGCTATATATATATATATATATATATATATATATATATATATATATATATATATATATATATATTCTTCTTCTTCTGGTTCCTATCCGTTTCGGATGTTGGAAATCATATTGGCAATCATGACCTTGCTCGCTGCGGCTCGAAACAGCTCCGTTGAGGTTTTCTTAAACCATGTTCTTAAATTCCGCAGCCATGATATTCTCCTTCTACCGGGTCCTCGCTTACCTTTGACTTTACCTTGCAATATAGACTGCAGCAGGGAGTAACGGTGCTGATTTCTCATAACGTGTCCCAGATATTGCAATTTTATGCGTTTGATCGTAAACACAATCTCTATATATATATATATATATATATATATATATATATATATATATATATATATATATATATCACACAGCCCGAACAGCCGTTGTTCGGGAATCCCTTCGAAGCCCACTGATGTTGACCTGTGTTGACCCTTGAATTGTCTCGAATGAAAGGGAACGCCAGACCGGTTTCTAGCGGGTCGGAAAATACACTAGAACAAAAGTGAGAACAAAATGTTTACAGGTTACATATGACTCATTTTTATCGCAACAATAGCATTTAAATTTTTCAATTGATAATAAAATTGCTAACAATTCTTTCTCAGTAGTTGTATACTTTCGCTGAGCTCTTGTTAAAGTTTTGTTAAAGTAAGCAATAGGATGTTCTAATCCATCATCTTTTTGAAATAAAACACCACCCACACCAGAGTCACTTGCACTACAAGCAAGATAGAAATGCTTGGAAAAATCAGGACTTGCAAGAATAGGAGCTGTTGTAAGAACCTGTTTAAGTTTATGAAAAGCTTCATCAGCTTCAAGAGTCCACGTAATAGGTTGACCTTTCTTTCTGCCTTTGAGCAAGTCAGAAATGGGACTGCAAATAGTAGCAAAATTGTTTAAGAACCTACGGTAATAACCAATTAAGCCAATCAACCTACGTATCTGGGTTGTATTTGTGGGTACAGGATATTCCAAAATAGACTAAACCATACCAGGATCAGTTCTTAACCGTTGATCATCTACTACAAATCCAAGGAATTGCAGTGAAGATCTGCAAAACTGGCATTTCTCAAAATTTACAGTGATATTTGCATCTTTCAAACGTTTGAATAGCATTTTCAAAGTTTTGATATGAGTATCAAAATCTGGGGTTACAACAAAAATATCATCAAGATAATAGAAAACATAAGGTTCTAATAAATTACCTATAACTGAGTCCATGACTTTACACATAGCTTGAGCACTATTATTAAGACCGAAAGGTAAAACATTAAAACAAAATAAACCTCTATTTTGCACAGAAAAAGCAGTTTTTAATTTAGATTCTTCATCTAAAGGAATTTGATAAAAAGCCTGTTTAAGATCAATAGAAGATATGAACTTAGCATCTCTAACTTTAGAAATAATTGTATCAATTAAAAGCATAGGATAACTATCGGGAACTGTAACAGAATTAAGTTTCCTACAATCGAAACAAACTCGATGGGAACCATCTTTCTTTGGCACAAGCCATAAAGGAAAAGACCACGGTGTACTGGTAGTTAAGGGTTCTATAACTTTAAGTTTAAGCATTTCATCCACTCCAGCATTTAAAACCTTTTACATACCGGAAAATAATGGATACTGTGTCTATTTAATAGGTTTAGCATTGGCAGTATCTATATGATGTGTATATAGATGAGTTTTACCAATGGAATCTGTAGGACCTATTTCTTTAAAAAATTTAATAACAAAGTTGCGTTGTGATGTCAGAAAGATTTTCAGAACTGATAATAGTATTTACTATAATTTACTATACTGTAAGTAGATAAATCTGTAGCCTTAAATGAAAAATTTGAGAAATCCAAAGAAAGTTAAAACAAATGAATAAAATCCATACCTAATATCATTTTATGTGAAATACAAGGAACTATTAACAATTTAAATGATTCTCAATAAAGTAACAAGTAGTCAAACATATCCTAAAGTACTCTGAATGTTTCCATCAGCAGTAGTGAGTTAAACTGAAACATTATAATTAAGTGGTAGATTGAGCTTTTTAAGTAAAAGAAGGAGAACCAATAATACTAACATTACTGCCACTATCAAGAAGTGCATAGATTGTCTCATTACCAACAGAAATATAAATATATATTCTATTATCATTAGTATGAACATCTAGTAATGAACTAGAATTGAAATGTACCTTAGAATTTAAAGGACTACTAGAAGAAATAGAAATAGTAGAAGAAGGTGAAGTTTCAGATTGTACTAAAGAAAAAGTGCATAAATTTTCATTAGATATAAAAGGAGAAGCAGTTTTAGGTATAAGTTGCTTAGAAACACTTACTAACTTTGATTGTTTAAACGTTTTTGAAGAAAAGTTTTTCGTGGGATGTTCTTGCCTTTGCTTGATGTTTCTTGGACAGACGTTTGGTTGCTTTCAGGCATGCAATCTGCCAAAGCTTGACCTCGCAAACCGTTTTTTGAACATCTCCTACATTCATATGTGGTGATATTCTTAAATCCACAACCATGACAAAACTTTCTCTTGGGTTAATTGCACACTTGAAAAGTATGGCCTTCCATGTTGCACTTCCAACATGTAGCGAAAGAATTTTTGGTGTTCCAGAAATTATCCGACATAATTTAGTTAACTATCGCATTACTAACAATTGGATTCGTCGTTTCAATGCAAGGTGGAGGTCACTTTAAACATTTATTTTAATATCCACAAGGAATCTAAGTTCCTGTAGTTGGCTGTATACTATATATAACAAAAATTTTTATTAAAAATCCTTTATAAATTACATGAACATTAGATTACATAAACTTTTATTTTATTTACTCAATGTACTTCCCACATGTCTATTTTCCATTTTCCAGGTACCAAATGTTGGGAAAACATAAGGGGTCTTATATTAGAATCTCTAATTCACACTACTTTAAGACGTATGTATAGTTGGTTGCCTAACAATACCCACACAATTGTCTCACCACATACATTAATTAATAAAACAATTTCCACCATGTTCTTAAAAATAAATTCATGAAAAATTAACAACTTAAAACAACAACATTGATGGTTGCTACTGTTACATTATTTTAATTTTAACTTTTTCAATTTTTAAATAGCGTTGGCATCTGTCTTAATTGGACTAACACATAAAGTTACATTAACTGCTTTGTTCGGACTTCCGTCCTAACTTGTCAAGATTGTCATTTCAATCAGTTGCGTTCATCAGGTCCTCGTAGACACATCGTCTCAGGACCAGCAACTTCACGTGGAGTCATGCGTCGCCATGTTACCAAATCCACTGGTAACTTAACATCATAGAATTTATCATCATATAATGTAAACCAAATTTAAAAAACAATTTTTAAAGGGTTTTTACCCACATATTTAGTGGCTCAATAGATGTATACCCACCTAGTAAGTATTAAACACATTTTGTATTAACCTTGGTCAAAA